>NC_053499.1:147693179-147978179 GCF_905171775.1 Rana temporaria | reverse complement strand
ATATATATATATATATATATATATATATATATATACATATATATATATATATATATATATATATATATATATATTACATTACTATTATAGTAATAAACCATGAAATAGTAAAAATAAATGCTAAATATATTTAAATATAACATTTATTTAAAATAAATAAAAAATATTTAAATATATGAAATAGTTAAAACAGTTCATAATGTAGATACAATAAATGTTCAATATATTTAAATGTAACACTTGTTTAAAATACATTTTAAATATATTTCAATACTGTATATTAACCTGTTCATATATAAAATTAAAACAGGTCATATAAAATGCATTTTAAATACGTTTAAATATATTAAACAGTTCATATATTAAATTAAAACAGGTTATAATGCATATAAAAGAAATGTTAAATATAATTAAATGTAATATCAATTGTAAATACATTTTAAATATATTAAACAGTTCATATATAAAATAAATGTTAAATATATTTAAATATAACATTTATTTAAAATAAAAGTTAAATATATATCAATATATATATATACACACACACACACACACACATTTGTATATAATGTATATAACAGTTCAAATATAAAATTAATACAATTCATACTGTATACAAAATAAATATAAAACATAATTTAATATAACATTTGTTTTAAATAAATGTTAAATATTTAAATATTTTTAAATATTTAAACAGTTCATATATAAAATTAAAACAGTTCTTATATAAAATAAATTGTAAATATATTTAAATATAAAATCTATTTTAAAAACATTTTAAATATATTAAACAGTTAATATATAAAATTAAAACAGTTTTTACATAAAATCTATTTTAAATCTATTTAAATATAAAATCTATTTTAAATACATTTTAATTATATTTAAATATATAAAACAGTTCATAAATAAAATTAAAACAGTTCATATATAAAATAAATGTTTAATATAATTAAATATAAAATGTATTTTAAATACATTTTAATTATATTTAAATATATAAAACAGTTCATACGTAAAATTAAAACAGTTCATATATAAAATAAATGTTTAATATAATTAAATATAAAATGTATTTTAAATACATTTTAATTATATTTAAATATATAAAACAGTTCATAAATAAAATTAAAACAGTTCATATATAAAATAAATGTTTAATATAATTAAATATAAAATGTATTTTAAATACATTTTAATCATATTTAAATATATAAAACAGTTCATAAATAAAATTAAAACAGTTCATATATAAAATAAATTTTTAATATAATTAAATATAAAATGTATTTTAAATACATTTTAATTATATTTAAATATATATAAAACAGTTCATAAATACAATTAAAACAGTTCATATATAAAATAAATGTTTAATATAATTAAATATAAAATGTATTTTAAATACATTTTAATCATATTTAAATATATAAAACAGTTCATAAATAAAATTAAAACAGTTCATATATAAATACATTTTAAATATGTATTTAAATATGTTAAACAGTTCACATATAAAATGAGAAAAAAAAGTGATACATGAAACACCGCAGCTACTACAGGTGTTAAGTCTACAAGACTGGCCTGGTAAAAGTTATAGAGGCAAGTGTGTTTAATAGTCTGATCAATATTCCTATCGCACATGTTCCTGGCAAATATGGCTCATAAATAGTGTAATAGTTTAATAGAACACAGAATTCCTGGCCACCAAATAAAAAAATAAAATAAAATAAAATTAAAATAGTTAATAAGACTGATATTTGTATTTCATAAATTATGACTGTAAAATGTTGCTGATCCATTGTCACTTAAGACAAAATTCTTAAATGCAACAGAAATCTTGATGACTCGTGTCAGTGTTCTCAGTTTACTAACTGTCCTAGAGAAATATTTATATTGCAGTGAGATGAAACTTAAAAGAAATATTTTTTTTCTTTCTCTATGAATGTGAATGAGAAGAAAGAGGCTTTTGTTTCCAGCTTTCAATTACCCAAACAGTAGTGGGATGGATGTTTACTGTTTGTTTTGAGTCGTACTTTTCATCATCACGGGACATCAAACAGGTGTCCAAATAAAATAATTAGCCAGCCACCTCCTTGCTGATAATAGATCGTTTCCTAGGAGCGTTGAGAGGGAGAAAAGACATCAAAACGATGGTTAATCAGATTAGTGTTTTTTTTTTTTATTTCAAACCTGGAACATGTTTTCTTGAAAAACAATAAATAGGTTAAAAAAAAAAAAAACTGCGATAGAAGAAAGGACTTCAAAATTTTTTGATGTAAAGTGCAAATCACAGTTAAAAAAATACATACCTGGTGGTCTGTTTAATGGAGAAGGGAAAGAAAAAAAAAATATTAAAAAAATAAATATTACCTTCTGACTTTCAGGGTGGGCAATGCCATTTGTGCGCAGGGGTCCCAGGTTCTGGTAAGTGTTAAGGCTGTCAGTGATTTGCTCCTGGCTTAAGCTAGAAGAGAAACATGCCCTAAATTTGCTAAGTTCTATCTTCCGCCAGCATCAAGCCATAGAATCATGTCGCTACTGTCAAGACAAGAAAAAAAAAAAAAAAAAAACAGGACTTGGATAATCTAAACTAGTTAACCTGGAGCAGTGAGCAGACTCCTGCAAAAAAAGACAAATTTATTGTTTAATTTTTGTCTTCAACAATACAATCTTTATTACACAGCTGGAACGTGTTTGTTTAAAGACTTCGAATTTTGGCCCCCAAATAATTTTTTTTGTGAATTTAGTTGGTATTTTTTCAATTATATTTTTCATAAAATTATGCATAAAAAAAAAAAAACTAATGCGTGTTTTGGTCGCTGATGCTTGCATAATTATGACTGTTTATCCGAATGTTGAAGGCGCGCTTGACTTATGATGGGAAACAATGCGTACGTCTATTTTAAGCCATTACTTAAACTGAAAGCAGAAATGACGCTAATGAAAATATAAGAGCACGTATCATTTATTTTGGAAGAAAAATGTCCGGTCTTAAACACAGATGTCATGTCCCTGCATCTGCTTGGCTATACATATGACTTCGGGTTGACCAATTTTTTTTTATTTATTTTTTTATTTTTGTTACATCAGCTGAATTCTTGGCAAACAGGTTCGTGAATAATTGGTAGGAAATGGTGGAAAATATCCTGGTTTAACCTTAACTGGCTTCCTTCTTTTCAAAAGCAATTTCATTTGGATGGAAATGAAAGTCCGTGAAAGGTTAGGGTCCTATTAGTGATGGAAGTGTTGACAAACTTTAAGTTTGGTGGGAAAAAGACATTATTTTTTATATTTTAATTGTTTTTTGATCAACAGATTAAAGGCTTGTTTTTACCAACGTCATCGCCGCCTTTGTCAAAGCCAAGTGAGCGTAAAAAAAGAAAAAATAAATAAATCTGCAGTCATTGTTTTAGGTTCAGACAGAGATTTGTTAATAGATTATTAATTAAGAGAATATTAAAAATAAATAAATACAATCCTGCGCTACACACCTGTTGTGAATACTATTATGTATTATAAGCTGCTGCTAGCACCAATCCCACGTGTGCAAATAAAAATAAACCAAAAAAATAGATGCTTTGCTGCTTAACCACAAATCATCAAATAAAATCATAATACAGTGGAACCTCGGTTTAAGAGTAACTTGGTTTGCGAGCAAATTTTTTTTAAATTCTGACTCGGTTTGCGAGTGTTGACTTGCAAGATGAGCAGAATTCAAGCTAAATAGGCCTGCAGTACCTCATTTGACCTGAGGTACGGGGGCGCAGAAGCCGAGCAGAGCTGAAAATTGGGCTGTAGTACCTCATTTGGCCTGAGGTACGGGGGCTGCAGGAGCCGGAAAAAAAAAAACATTGGACTGCAGTACCTCATTTGGCCTGGGGGCGCAGGAAACGAGCCAAAGTGTCCTCGGGCCTGTTTTTCGGCCGTTTTTGGCGCTCTCTGGCGCCCCCTACCTCTGGCATCCCATTGAAGTCAATGCAGAACAAATTATTTTAGTTTCCATTGACTTCAATGGGAAAACTCGCTTTGATATGCAAGTACTTTGGATTACGAGCATTCTCCTGGAACGGATTATGCTCGTAATCCGAGGTTCAACTGTAATGTGTTACTCATATAGAAAAAAAAGGTGTTACAATAAATGTGTTTAAACCTCTGTGATATGTGTTTGAGTCTTTTGCACAACACACAGTCAGTAAATAAACAAAGTTCATATTATTCATAATGACCCTTATACTGTTTGCACAGTCATATGGGTTGTGACGTAATGCGTAGGGCGGAGCTGGGTGACGTCATATGCACTAACCGGTAGTGAATGTCTGGGAACAAACTTCATTATATTCGTGATGACTCTTATACTGTTTGCAGTGAATTGTGCCCACAACTCCGATGCTAGACTCCAGTAAGGTTTTGTTTGCACACATGCTCCACCAATGGGCTCACTTTCAATAATTTTAGGTCACGTAGCGCTTGTACCCGTGCTCAGATGGACATCCACTGTAATAGATTACCACTTTCTCCTTTTTGGACATCTCTGGAGGGTCTGAGCTGCTTAGCTATTCATAACCACTCGATATCATAGGCCCAAGAATTAAAAAGAACAGCCATAGTGTAGTATATTAAAACATATTCCTACTTTTATTAAAATTGCACTTACAGGGGCAGATCCACTAATTTCAAAATTCCCGCGTCGTATCTTTGTTTTGAATCCTCAAAACAAGATACAACGGCATCTCGGCTAGATCCGACAGGCGTACGTCTTAGTATACCGTCGGATCTAAGCTGCAATTTTTCGGCGGCCGCTAGGTGGCGTTTCTGTCAAAATCCGCATTGAGTATGCAAATTAGCTATTTACGGCGATCCACGAACGTGCGTTTAGTTAAAGCTGCTATACTGAGGCATACTCAATGTTAAGTATGGCCGTCGTTCCCGCGTACAATTTTGAATTTTTTACGTAGAAAGACATAATTTAATATAACATTTGTTTTAAATAAATGTTAAATATTTAAATATTTTTAAATATTTAAACAGTTCATATATAAAATTAAAACAGTTCTTATATAAAATAAATTGTAAATATATTTAAATATAAAATCTATTTTAAAAACATTTTAAATATATTAAACAGTTAATATATAAAATTAAAACAGTTTTTACATAAAATCTATTTTAAATCTATTTAAATATAAAATCTATTTTAAATACATTTTAATTATATTTAAATATATAAAACAGTTCATAAATAAAATTAAAACAGTTCATATATAAAATAAATGTTTAATATAATTAAATATAAAATGTATTTTAAATACATTTTAATTATATTTAAATATATAAAACAGTTCATACGTAAAATTAAAACAGTTCATATATAAAATAAATGTTTAATATAATTAAATATAAAATGTATTTTAAATACATTTTAATTATATTTAAATATATAAAACAGTTCATAAATAAAATTAAAACAGTTCATATATAAAATAAATGTTTAATATAATTAAATATAAAATGTATTTTAAATACATTTTAATCATATTTAAATATATAAAACAGTTCATAAATAAAATTAAAACAGTTCATATATAAAATAAATTTTTAATATAATTAAATATAAAATGTATTTTAAATACATTTTAATTATATTTAAATATATATAAAACAGTTCATAAATACAATTAAAACAGTTCATATATAAAATAAATGTTTAATATAATTAAATATAAAATGTATTTTAAATACATTTTAATCATATTTAAATATATAAAACAGTTCATAAATAAAATTAAAACAGTTCATATATAAATACATTTTAAATATGTATTTAAATATGTTAAACAGTTCACATATAAAATGAGAAAAAAAAGTGATACATGAAACACCGCAGCTACTACAGGTGTTAAGTCTACAAGACTGGCCTGGTAAAAGTTATAGAGGCAAGTGTGTTTAATAGTCTGATCAATATTCCTGGCGTTTCTGTCAAAATCCGCATTGAGTATGCAAATTAGCTATTTACGGCGATCCACGAACGTGCGTTTAGTTAAAGCTGCTATACTGAGGCATACTCAATGTTAAGTATGGCCGTCGTTCCCGCGTACAATTTTGAATTTTTTACGTAGTTTGCGTAAGTCGTTCGCGAATAGGAATTTGCGTAGAATGACATCACCGTCGCAAGCATTGGCTGGTTCCGGTTTAATTTCGAGCATGCGCACTGGGATACCCCCAGGGACCGCGCATGCGCAGTTAAAAAAAAAACGTTGTTTACGTCGGGTCACGACGTATTTACATAAAACTACCCCCCCTATTACATCCATTTGAATTCAGCTCATTACGCCGCGAGAGATACACTACTCCGCCGTAAGTTACTTACGGCGCGGATTCTTTGTGGATTAAAAAAAAAAAGATAAGTTGCGGCGGCGTAGTGTATCTTAGTTACGCTGCGCCCGGCGGAAAGGTACGTGGATCTACCCCACAATGTCTAAAAATCAGTATCAAGTATCATAGAGCAGTTTTTCTTAACCTTTTTTCAGTCAAGGCACCCTCCAAAATTATGGACAATCTCAGTGCACTCTCCAAAATTATGGATAATCTCGAGGCACCCTCCAAAATTATAGATAATCTCGAATCACTCTCCAAAATAATGGACAATCTCGAGGCACCCTCCAAAATTATGGATAATCTCGAGGCACCCTCCAAAATTATGGATAATCTCGAGGCACCCTCCAAAATTATGGATAATCTCGAGGCACCCTCCAAAATTATGGATAATCTCGAGGCACCCTCCAAAATTATGGATAATCTCGAATCACTCTCCAAAATTATGGATAATCTCGAGGCACCCTCCAAAATTATGGATAATCTCGAGGCACCCTCCAAAATTATGGATAATCTCGAGGCACCCTCCAAAATTATGGACAATCTCGAATCACTCTCCAAAATTATGGACAATCTTGAGGCACTCTCCAAAATTACGGACAGTGTTGAGGCACCCCAATCTAAAATGTAAAAACTATTCTAATAGTTTTACATAATGCAGCAACATTCACAGACGTAGGACACCCAATGTTAGAGGTGATCTATTCTTCCAAAGCAAATACTAGTACTGACTAGTATTCCGGTGTTTGTCTTCTCCCTCAGTTTTTCTCCATCACTTAGCTAATGAGGCCCCAAAGCTGATGGAGAGAAAGACATGGGTGGGTCAAACAAGGATGATATGCTGGCAACTGACATCCTTCTTATCAACTGATGATGCCATTGGTCGTTAGGAGGTTGGCAGCTAGAAGGTTGTAATGGTGTACAATGAAAACCTGTGGCTTTGTGTAAATGAAAGGCGACTTTTAGCCACCCACCGGGCCTTTGTGACTTGGTGACTTCAGCTTGACTTTTGAAGCATCTGCCAGAATAATTAAATTAAATAATTAATATATCATGTCGCTGTCATCCCTGGTCCTTCCCTTTGAAGCTGCCACATGCACCTTCCTGCGGAGGACCGTTTGTTGTCGCACAATACAATACCGCCGCAGATGCCCTCTGATTGCGTCGCAGAGACTCATGAAAAGAAACGCAGGAAGCTGCGGAAGATCTGAACCCTGTAATGTATACAAGTGCCACATATGATTGAAAAGGCATTGGGCCCTCTTCCGCTCGATGAGGCAAGCGGTTTATTGATATACGCAAGTTGCCATCGTCTTAAAAGGCAGCCGCTGCCTCTGATCTGCTGCCTGGCTTGCTTAGAGTCCAAAAAAATTTGAAGGAAATTTTAGGACAGACATGGCTGCTGTCAGAGCGGCATTCCAGGCTCCTTCGTCAGGATGTCCTTTGCTGGAAGCTCCATGATGCTAGATAAGGATCGTCATGAGTCACGGCCAACCTATTCCATATTCTATGCAGAGCCGGTGCAACAATTAAAAACAACTCTACTAGAAAAGTATAGAAGAGCCCAGATCTTCTCCTCTGTGGGGGTCATCTGCTGGAAGACGGATCGATGGGCTGACTTGAACATCTAGACATGTAGAGCATGGGTCTTCAAACTACGGCCCTCCAGGTGTTCAGGAACTACGATTCACATCATGCCTAGTCTTGTCTGTGAATGTCAGTGTGTTACAATGCCTCATGGGATGTGTAGTTCTACAACAGCCGGAGGGCCATAGTTTGAGGATCCCTGATATAGAGGCTAATTCACTCTAGTAAGCGTCTATTAAAGGGATGGAGGCTTCGCAAGTTCCTTCTATAAGGCTAACAGGAGTAGTGACAGCGGCATCACTACTTCTGTCAGCCCAGCACTAAAAACGGCGAGGAGAGAGCTGGGAAGAGCTGCTTGCTGTACTCTCGCCCCCTCCTCCTCCTAAGCTTGCACATAATGAAGAGCGCAATTTAGCATCTTTGCCCTCGGCACTGGATGATCTTGTCCCTGCACTAGATGATCTTGTCCTGGCACTAGATGGTCCCAGCACTAGATGCTTCCAGCACTAGATGATCTTGTCCCGGCACTAGATGGTCCCGGCACTAGATGATCTTGTCCCGGCACTAGATGATCTTGTCCCGGCACTAGATGATCTTGTCCCGGCACTAGATGATCTTGTCCCACTAGATGATCTTGCCCCGGCACTAGATGATCTTGTCCTGGCACTAGATGATCTTGTCCCGGCACTGGATGATCTTGTCCCGGCACTAGATGATCCCAGCACTAGATGATCTTGTCCCGGCATTGGATGATCTTGTCCCGGCACTAGATGATCTTGTCCAGGCACTGGATAATCTTATCCCAGCACTAGATGATCTTGTCCCGGCACTGGATGATCTTGTCCCGGCATAGATGATCTTGTCCCGGCACTAGAGGATCTTGTCCCGGCACTAGAGGATCTTGTCCCGGCACTAGATGATCTTGTCCCGGCACTAGATGATCTTGTCCCGGCGCTAGATGATCTTGTCCCGACACTGGATGATCTTGTCCCGACACTGGATGATCTTGTCCCAGCACTAGATGATCCCAGCACTAGATGATCTTGTCCCGGCACTGGATGATCCCAGCACTAGATGATCTTGTCCCGGCACTAGATGATCTTGTCCCGGCACTAGATGTTCTTGTCCCGGCACTAGATGATCTTGTCGCGGCACTAGAGGATATTGTCCCGGCACTAGATGATCTTGTCCTGGCACTAGATGATCTTGTCCCGACACTAGATGATCTTGTCCCGGCACTAGATCATCTTGTCCTGGCACTAGATGATCTTGTCCTGGCACTAGATGATCTAGTCCCGGCACTAGATGATTTTGTCCCGGGACTAGATGATCTTGTCCCGGCACTAGATGATCTTGTCCTGGCACTAGATGATCTAGTCCCGGTGATCTGCCGTGCTGGTTCCAGCTATCGTGGAAGTTCCAGCGCATGCGCAAACTGATGTGCTGAGACGGTTCCAGCTATCGGGAAAGTTCCTTCAAGGACTGCGCAGGCACAAACATGCTGACGGAAATCCCCGAACCGCGGCCGGCATCCAGGGCGACGTGGATTTCGAGGTAAGTAAGCTCTTTTTTTAACATCCTCAAATCCACGGGGATGTTAAAGAATGAGCCTGGATGCCGGGCGAGGTTCAGAGATTTCCGTCGGGAAGTTTGCGCCTGCGCAGTCAGTGAAGGAACTTCCCCGTTAGGGGAACATTGAGGACAAGTCACCGGAACTGGATGATCTTGTCCCGGCACTAGATGATCTTGTCCCGGGACGAGATGATGTTGTCCCGGCGCTAGATGATCTTGTCCCGGCACTAGATGATCTTGTCCCAGCACTAGATGATCTTGTCCCGGCACTAGATGATCTTGTCCCGGGACTAGATGATCTTGTCCCAGCACTAGATGATCTTGTCCCGGCACTAGATGATCTTGTCCCAGCACTAGATGATCTTGTCCCGGCACTAGATGATCTTGTCCCAGCACTAGATGATCTTGTCCCAGCACTAGATGATCTTGTCCCGGCACTAGATGATCTTGTCCCAGCACTAGATGATCTTGTCCCAGCACTAGATGATCTTGTCCCAGCACTAGATGATCTTGTCCCAGCACTAGATGATCTTGTCCCGGCACTAGATGATCTTGTCCCAGCACTAGATGATCTTGTCCCAGCACTAGATGATCTTGACCCGACACAAATTGATCTTGTACAACTGTGCAAGACTTAAGAGAAGGCTGGAAGTTCACTTACAACCCAGAGAAGCCAGCAGACCAGACTCCACCTGTACCTGAAATATCATCCATCTGAGGACTGACCCTTTAACGAGCAGAGATTTTAGAATGTGTTCTGTATCGTTATTTTCTTAGGTTTCAGCCGAATACTTTCCTGTACGTTCAGACGGCCAGGAATTTTCCTCTGTTCTATTTCTAGAGCAGAAATATGCCTGAAAAAAAAGATTCTGTACAAGTTGCAGGTTTCATAACGGTGATTTATCTGTCAAATTTTGCACCATCATGAATTCCGCCGGAGGTTGCTCTGTCTACAATCAAGAAGAACAGCGTGCAAAGGACGAGACAACGCACTGTACAACATTTCACTGAAAACACCGGCTCTAATCTTATTTTCCATTCAACTCTTCCTGCAATTTCCAGGATCCGTAAACTTTATATCTTACCTGTCATTAACTTTACAAGTCTCCATGAATAAATTCCTGGCGAGTCACAAGATACCGCAGCAGGATCAGTTTTAAGAAAATCCAATATAAAATCCCTCCTTGACCTCCAGTCCAGTGCAGTTGCCGAGGCTGAGATGATGGCATCCGTCTGCTGCAGGCAGGAGGAAGCATTTCCTCAGTCTCCCCTCCCCCCAGTGATCAGACTGCAACATTGTAGCAAGTCACAGGGAAGTAGATGGTGACCTTGATACCTTAACAAAGATGGCTCCTTCTGGAGAGAAAAGCAGATGAAGTCATTGTCAGGGGGAGTCCTGTGATCTCTGTGAGAGAGGTAATAAATAACTGGAAGGGTCACACTGACACATTACTTAGTATGCAAACATGAAAAATATATCTGATACTAAGGGGTAGATTCAGGTATAATTGCTTATTTTTGTGCAGGCGTAGCGTATCGCAGATACGCTACGCCGCCGTAACTTAGTGAGGCAGGTTCTGTATTCACCAAGAACCTGCGCCCTAAGTTACGGCGGCGTAGCGTAAATCTGCCGGCGTAATCGCGCCTAATTCAAATTGTGAAGAGGTGGGCGTGTTTTATGCAAATAAAACATGACCCCACGTAAATGACATTTTTGACTAACGGCGCATGCGCCGTCCGTGAATGTTACCCAGTGCGCATGCCCCAAATTAACCCGCAAATTCGCGAACGACTTACGCAAACGACGTAAAATTTTCAAAATTCGACGCGGGAACTACGTCCATACATAACATAGGATACGCCTCATATAGCAGGGGTAACTTTACGCCGGAAAAAGCCTAACGTAAACGACGTAAAAAAATGCGCCGGGCAAACGTACGTTTCTGAATCGGCGTATCTACCTAATTTTCATATTCGACGCATAAATATACGGCAGCGCCACCTATCGGCCATCCTAAAATTGCAACTAAGATATGACGGCGTAAGAGACTTAGAGACCTTCCTGAGCCCTCCAGTCCCTTTTCCGAGGAAGAACCTGTCCTGTGAAGCCTGCCAGGGTCAGCGGTGGAAACATATCTGGGTGGTGGAGTTCCAGGCTTCATAGAGATACTTTCCATGGCTGCTGATCCTCACGTTTAAAGAGAAGCCGGTGCCAAGGAGCTTGGATCTGAGCCTAATGGGCTTGTAGTGAGTGATCCTGGACTGGAGCCAAAGTACACATCCTCCGAAGACAGGGAAAGGATCTTTATAAATTGGTTCCAGAACCCATCATCCGCCATGTGGAGCATTCTGGGTGTTCTCACCCTCACAGATTGTCAGGGGGGAACATGGAGCCCTCTCTCCGGTGACGCCGGACTGACCGGATGTCTAGCAAGTGAAAGTCAAAATGTCCAACTGGCACCAAGACTCAGGTTGGCTTCAAACCACAAAACATGCGACCATTTATTTTATGTGGTAGTCTGTATTATATAATTATAATATATTATATAACAAAATATATCCTATATAAGTATAACATATCCAAAGAATGGTGATGTCACTCCTCTAATATATCTTATATCTGGAGAGCGGTGATGTCACTCCTCTATAAGGCCCCGTACAGACGAGCGGACAGTCCGATGAAAACGGTCCGCCGGGGCTCGTGCACGCCCAAAACTGCCGCAACGTACAGGTATGTCATGCTGCAATAAATGTACTGCGGCGGGTCGGCAACTGGGTAAAGTACGTTAAAAACATAGAGACTCATATAAATGAATCAAAAAGAAAGAAGACCTTTATATATTATGAACTAAATAGTTACTGATAATAATATGATATAAAAAATATATAAATTGTATTATTAAAAAGTTTTTTTGTTTGTTTTTTGGTGGCTGTTTGATGTTTTGTTTATGTTAGTTTGTATAATGTATTTGTAAGATGTTTTGATGGTATGATAATACCATTAACCACTTAAGGACCAGCGCACGACTATATATGTCCTCAACAAGAGCAGCTGCTGCCACAACCAAAATATTCATCTCTTCAGGCGCCGGTCCTGTAAACGATAATGGTGGTCTCTGCGGCGGATTCACCGCGAGATCATCGTTATAGGCTTCCCACGCCCTCCGCCACTTACCGTTGGTAACGGCGGAGGCGATCGGGTCCTCTTCCTAGCTGGGTATGGAGACGAGTGAGGGCAAGATACCAGAAGCGAACGCATACGTGAGTAGCTCCCGCATATGAAAACGGTGTTTAAACCACACAAGTTAGGCATCGCCGCGATCGTTAGAGCGAGAGCAATAATTCTAGCCCTAGACCTCCTCTGTAACTCAAAAGATGCAACCTATAGAATTTTTAAGCGTCGCCTATGGAGATTTTTAAGGGTAATGCCGCGTACACACGATACATTTTCGGCATAAAGAAAACGTTGTTTTTCAAAAACTTAATTTAAAATGATGGTGTGTGGGCTTCACATAATTTTTCAGGTTCTGAAAAACGTCAAAAAAAAAAATTCGAACATGCTGCATTTTTTAACGTCGTTTTAAACTATGTCGTTTTTCGGGTTGTAAAAAATTATCGTGTGTGGGCTAAAACGACGTGAAAAACGCGCGCATGCTCAGAAGCAAGTTATGAGACGGGAGCATTCGTTCTGGTAAAACTACCGTTCATAATGGAGTAAGCACATTCATCACGCTGTAACAGACAAAAAAGCGCGAATCGTCTTTTACTAACACGGAATCAGCTAAAGCAGCCCAAAGGGTGGCATCATCCGCATGGAACTTCCCCTTTATAGTGCGGTCATACGTGTTGTACGTCACCGCGCTTTGCTAGATCATTTTTTAAAACGATGGTGTGTGGGCAACGTCGTTTTAATGATGAAGTTGGGAAAACGTTGTTTTTTCGACATGCTGAAAAACAACGTTTTTTTTTTCATGCTGAAAAATGATCGTGTGTACGCGGCATAAAAGTTTGACGCCATTCCACGAGCGGCATGTTGGGTATCAGTTTACTCGGCATAACATTATCTTTCACAATATAAAAAAATTGGGCTAACTTGACTGTTGTCTTATTTTTTAATTAAAAAAAGTGAATTTTTTCCCCCAAAAAGTGCACTTGTAAGACCGCTGCGCAAATACGGTGTGACAAAAAGTATTGCAATGACCGCCATTTTATTCTATATATTATTATTATATTATTCTCTTTATTCTCTCAATATATAATGTTTGGGGATTGTAAGTAATTTTTTTAGCAAAAAAAAACTGTTTTAAACTTGTTAACACCACATCTAAAAACGAGGCTCGGTCCTTAAGTGGTTAATGTATGTATATTTGTTACTTGTCTAATAACTTTTCAATAAAACTAAGATTGAACTATAAATTGAACAATTGTGTACAAATGACAGCTACAATGTATATAATAGTAATGCATTCATTATAATAACATATACAATGTATATAATCTGAATTTATATAAATGTATTATTATATTTTGATGACAATGTATCAATTTCTTTCATCCCATTGAAGTCCTGCAGTCACCACTTGTCTTGTTCTAACCAAACAGTAAAAACATGGCGACACTTCTACCCAATCATGGGCTATAAAACACACGTAACCTGCAAATATTGTCCCGGAATGTCAGCCGCGCCGCGTCCGTGTTTACCGTCCCCTAATCCTGTATACAGGGCCCTGGGGATCTGGTGGACAGCGAGGTGACAGAGGGGCCTCCGAAGTGTTCATGTCATGGAGCCAAAGTGAAAACATTGGGGATAAACACAGGTGACGCCAGGCCCGCGTCACGGAGAGGAACGCGCAGACAGACGATTGCTGACGTTCGCAAAACCGCCGGCTGATTTAAGCAAAAAAATTATGAATTTATATACAATCCGAATTCTGTATCCCTCTCCCGAGTGAAAAACGGCAAATGGAACAAAATGCGATTTTATTCAAAACTTCTTGAAAATGACTCTTCAGTTAAATTGTTAATTCAATATTAACCACAATATTAACCAGGTTGCATGTTTTGAGTTACAGAGGAGGTTTTTCGCTAGAATTATTGCTCTCGCATGTGTGGTTTAAACACCGTTTTCATATGCGGTTGAGACTTACGTGTGTGTTCACTTCGGCGTCTTTAATTTTATTTTTTATTATGTATTTATTTTTTTATTAAAAAAAATTTACACTGGGCCAGATTCACAAAGCAGACTTAACTCGAGATGCGCGGCGTAATTGAAATTTGCGCTGCGTTTATTTTTGCACCTGATCCTCAAAACGAGATACGCCTGAAATTACGTTTTTTCCGTCCTACCTAAAATAATTACACCGGCGCTTCTTCGCACGCAAAATACGCTAGACACGCCGCTGTTTTGATAGGCAAAGATGCAAATGAGGGAGATAAGGCGATCCACAAAATTAAGTGTGTGCGGCGTAGATTACGCCCTGTGCGCTTCTGTTAGTTTCATGGTGTAAAATTACACTTTATAAAAGGTGCCCTAATTTTACACCAGCCGTGTAAAGGTCAGCTAAAGCAACACCATTAAGGAAGAGCTGAGCACACACACTTGCAGGACAACAATCTGTATGCCAACATGCCAGGGGCATCCATGCTCATAACTATACTAGTGACTTCAGTAACCGAGGGTACCCCCTCTTCTGAGGGAACAGCAGTCAGGAGACGCCTCGCAGAATGCATCTTTGCACAGTAAACACACACATTAATCATGTCACAATGAGAATGCATGAATGCACACCCACTGTGGTCCCTAGCACAGACACATCACATGCACATCTAATTGGATTAGATCCAAGTACCCCCTTTGGTACTTGGGAGCAGTAACGCCCCGCCACGGCTCCAATTATGTCACTGTGCATTCATACACCAGTCACATGGACCTGGGATCACTTCTTCCTGGTCCTGGGGATCCCTACTCCACCAAAACTGAGGGTGACACCCTTATTTAATCAGGAATGCCACCCCCACATTTAAACATCCCTTGTAATAGGAAAAAAAAGCATGACAGGTCCTCTTAAATATGAGATCTGGTGTCAAAAAGACATCAGATCTCACATTTACACTTAAATGCAATAAAATATATAAATAAATAAATAAGTAAGAAAATAAAAAATAAAAATTCCCCTTTAAGACTATTGGGCAGAGGTGACATTTGACGCCGCTTCCGTCATCCAATGTTATTGAGCCCTGCGGGGGCCATCTTTCCCTTACTCGGCTCCATGTCTCAGAGGGGCCTCTGCCCCTGATATAAGTGATTTTGCAGTGAATCCACCGCAGAGACCACTTTCATCAGAAACAGGACCATCCGCCGTTTAAGAATATACCAGGGTTATGGCTGCTATCTGCTGCCATATCCCCGGTATTCTATGCCAATGTGCCAACGTATAATAGCAGCGGGCAGTCTGCAAGTAATCAATCAACATATAATATTATAATAATTTATAATATATGTATTTATTATTAGCTGCCTATATAGACTGAAGCTGCATATTTTGTGGGCATACGTAGACACCTTCTACAGACATATATACCAGTGGCGGTGCGTCCATAAAGGGCGCACGGGTGCCACCCCCTCTCTCCTGCTACCCCTCTATCACCAATAGATAGATTCATGCATTGCATGAATCTATCTATGGTCACGGCTGCCACCCCATATTCAGGTGCCCAGCCCCTTTTTGGGCACCGGGAACCTGAATTACAGCGGCGGGTATTTTTTTTAAGCAATTGATGGGTACAGTGGCTGTGTTTAATGGCACATTGGCGGCAATTTATAGGTACAGTGGCTGTGTTTTGATGGCACAGCGGCTGTGTTTGATGGGCAAAGTGGCTGCATTAGATGGGTACAGTGGCTGCGTTTGATGGGCACAGTGGCTGCGTTTGATGGGTAAAGTGGCTGCATTAGATGGGTACAGTGGCTGCGTTTGATGGGTACACTGGTTGCGTTTGATGGGTACAGTGGCTGCGTTTTATGGGAACAGTGGCTATGTTTGATGGGCGCAGTGGCTGTGTTTGATGAGCACAGTAGCTGCGTTTGATGGGTAAAGTGGCTGCATTAGATGGGTACAGTGGCTGCGTTTGATGGGTACAGTGGCTGTGTTTGATGGGTACAGTGGCTGTGTTTTATGGGCACAGTGGCTGTGTTTGATGGGTAAAGTGGCTGCTTTTTTATGGGTAAAGTGGCTGCGTTTGATGGCACAGTGGCTGCGTTTGATGGGTAAAGTGGCTGCATTAGATAGGTACAGTGGCTGCGTTTGATGGGTACAGTGGTTGCGTTTGATGGGCACAGTGGCTGCGTTTGATGGCACAGTGGTAGCAGTTGATGGCACAGTGACTGTGTTTAATGGGTAAAGTGGCTGCATTAGATGGGTACAGTGGCTGAGTTTGATCGGTACAGTAGTTGGGTTTTATGGGCACAGTGGCTGGGTTTGATGGGCACAGTGGCTGCGTTTGATGGCACAGTGGTAGCAATTGATGGCACAGTGACTGCGTTTGATGGGCACAGTGGCTGCAATTGATGTTTTTTTTTTTTTTTTTCAGTTTGTTTGCGCCCCTCCAAAAAAAATTGAGCACCAGCCGCCACTGATATATACATTCTGTAGAATAAGCTGTGCCTACACCAAAGAGAAGCCATGGACACACACAGAATATAAAATGCAAACCTCTGCATGTTTCCTAGTAGAAGGAACCTTACAAAGGCAGAAAGTCCAAAATGTTGATAGATTTTTACTCTATGGATTTGTTTTTAAACAGGTTGTTACATTTTATGATGGCATCTTGAACCAGGAACATCGTCCCTCCCAGCAGGCTCTGGGCCTCGGCAGCGTGGAGGGAATAGAATTTATGGGGGGCGCCATCATTCAGTTTGGGCCGGAGGGTTGACAGGGGGTCAGCTGCTGAACCAATTAGGCTGGCCTTCCAGCAGTCTAGATTATATATTGCGCCTTCCATATTTCAACCCTGATCGCCCCTCGCGTGGGAGATCGCAGAAATCTGCTTCGCTGGGAAGTCAGAAACTAAACGGGGAAAGAAGTTTTAAAAGTAATCAGGGAGGTTGTAAAATCATCGACGTCTGACATAATTCCTTTTATGAACGCAGATTACGTTTTATAGGTTTCAGTCTCATGGACGGAGGGGTTTATAGCAGTGTTAATTTTGTCAACTAAAACATTTTAGTCGACTAACTTAATGCCATTTTAGTTGACTAAAATGCAATTAAAACTAAAATCGAACTCTGCTTTATTGACCAGGCCATTTTTTTACGGTATGGAACTGCGTCGCTTTATCCACTTAAAGTGGTTGTAAACCCACTTTTTTTACTTTTGCCTACAGGTAAGCCTATAACAAGGCTTACCTGTAGGTAAGGAGAATATCTCCTAAACCTGCACGGTTTAGGAGATATTCCCCTCGCAATGCGCCGCGGCGCATGCGCAGGGGGGATCTACGGCAAAAGGACCGGCAGCCGCCGGACCTTGCCGAGTTTTAAATCTCCCGCGCGCATGCGCGGGAGTGACGTCATCGCCGCTCCAGCCAATCACAGCGCTGGAGCGGCGATACCCAGAAGACGAATGAAATCTCGCTCGGCGTGGACCAGGTAAGTGCTACACACCTCGTTCCGAGGTAAGTATTTCATAATGAGCTAATATGCGGTGCATATTAGCTCATTATTAAGATGGGCACAGTGATGCTGCTTAGATGAGCACAGTGAGGCTGCAAATGGGCACAACAAAGCTACATAGAGGCAATTTTTGATGGCACAGTGGCTGCATTCGATGGGCACAGTGGCTGCATTTGATGGGCACAGTGGGAGCATTTGATGGCACAGTGGCAGCATTTGATGGCACAGTGGCAGCATTTGATGGGCACAGTGGCAGCATTTGATGGGCACAGTGGGAGCATTTAATAGGCACAGTGGGAGCATTTGATGGGCACAGTGGCTGCATTTGATGGGCACAGTGGCAGCATTTGATGGGCACAGTGCCTGAATTTGATGGGCACAGTGCCTGCATTTGATGGGTACAGTGGTTGCATATGATGGGCACAGTGGTTGCATTTGATGGGCACAGTGGCTGCATTTGATGGGCACAGTGGCTGCATTTGATTGGCACAGTGGTTGCATTCGATGGGCACAGTGGCTGTGTTTGATGGGGTTTTTTTTTCAGTATTTTTCAGTGTGTTTGCGCCCCACCAAAAATTTTGAGCACCAGCTGCCACTGGCATGGAGACCAAGTTGTCTGGTCAGTTCCCGATCATGTGATCACTGTGACAGTTAATTGCAGTGGTTACATAATCCCCAGGCCCTTCCGCCCCTTGGGCATTCAGAACCTTTTAAAGGGGACGCTGGGGCAGGTGGGAAGGGGCTTAGTGGGAAAAGAAAAAAATATGGCTGCCATGTATCTTATGCCGCGTACACACGATCGAAAGTTCCGACAAGAAAAGTCCGATGTGAGCTTTTGGTCGGAAACTCCGACCGTGAGTAGGCTCCATCGAAAACTTTCTGTCGGAATATCCGCCAAGAAAAATTGGAGAGCTGGTTCTCCAATTTTCCGACAAGAAAAGTTCATTTCCGACGCGCAAAAAAACGTGCATGCTCGGAATCACTGAACTTCATTGTTGTACGTGTTGTACGTCACCGCGTTCTTGACGGTCGGAATTTGGTGTGACCGCGTGTGTGCAACACGAGTTTGAGCCAAGATCCCGTCAGGAAAAAAATAATCTGCGGTTTTCTTGTCGGATTTTCCGATCGTGTGTACGCGGCATAAGTACAAAAGCGCTCCTGTTGTGTTTTCCCGGGAGCAGCGGAACTCCTCGCACTGCTATGCGTAACCCGTGACCTTCCCGAGGATCCAATATATATATCGTACATTCCCCCGCCTCCCCCGTCTTGTCAAGATATAAAACATTTGCACTTTGTACAGAGGAACTTCACGGAAGAGTAATAAGCCCATTTGCAGGTCCTCTCCGTTCCTCGGATATTTTTTGAACGTTTTTTTTTTTGTCTCTGTAACAAAACGCAGACGCTGCGAGCGGCGGGGAAGGTCATTCGTTTCTGCGCAGGTCTATCCCCCAATCCGCCGCGTACGACTTCACTAACAGCCATTTGTAAATTTCAGGCCTGAAGATGAAGTGTTTCTCGAAGCGGTGCCAAACTGAGGCTGTACATGGTATGAGCCCCATCCCGGCGCGGCTCCCTCGCGGCTCCCTCGTACCCAGCTGACTGTAATCTGGCCTTTGTAAAGGCATTTGTCAGCCTGTATATTTCATCTTAAGTTTCGACCACCCAGGAGGCAGGACAGGCAGGAAATCTTCATCGCTCTTGCACCCAGCAGCTCTCTCTCTCTCCACCGATTCCTTGGCTTGCGACGTGACGGAATTCCGTCACAAAAAAAAAGGCGAGCGCCTTCTGGCAGCCGCTTTGTAACATCTCGTTTTGAAAATCCGCCGTTGTTTATACAAAGCGATTCCTGAACTCTAAATTTGGAAATTCGTTGGATTGCTCAAATCCCTCGATGCTGCGGAGGGACGCTTTTTAAAAAAAAAAAATTGAGAGAGAAAAAGAGAAAGAAAAGGTGCCTGGCGGCTAGAGGGCCGACTGAGAAAATGCGTGGCGCATGCGATGCAGGCATAGGTGTGCGCAGCCAATCAATCCAAAGCTGAAATGCACATGTGAGTGTGTACATATATATATATGGGGACACTCGCTTTGATATGCAAGTGCTTTGGATTCTCCTGGAACAAATTATGCTTGTAATCCAAGGTTTCACTGTATATATATATATCAGGGGGGTACAGGCAGTACACCTGTAAGGGGCCCAGTGGTCCCCAGGGGCCCGGATGGCATCCCTCTTTTTCTTTTCTTTTTTTCGTCAACACCCAAAGCCTCCCCGACCTCTAAGGGGCACGGTGGTCCCCAGGGCCCCGGATGGCATCCCCCTTTTTTTCATTTTTTTATTTATTTATTTTAGTTTATTTATTTTAATTTTTTGTCAGCACCCAAAGCCCCCCCCCCCCCCCGACCTCTAAGGGGCCCGGTGGTCCCCAGGGCGTCCCCCTTTTTTTATTTTTTTATTTATTTATTTTCATTTATTTATTTTTATTTTTCGTCAGCACCCAAAGCCCCCCCCCCCCGACCTCTAAGGGGCCCGGTGGTCCCCAGGGCCCTGGATGGCATCCCCCTTCTTTTTTTTTCCGTCAGCACCCAAAGCCCCCCTGACCTCTAAGGGTCCCCAGATGGCATCTCCCTTTTTTTATTTTCATTAATTTTTTATTTTTTTTTGTCAGCACCCAAAGCCCCCCCCCCCTAAACCTCTAAGGAGCCCGGTGGTCCCCAGGGCCCCAGATGGCATCCTCCTTTTTTCCTTTTTTTTTTATTTTCATTTATTTATTTTTTTATTTTTCGTCAGCACCCAAAGCCCCCCCCCCAGACCTCTAAGGGGCCCGGTGGTACCCAGGGCGTCCCCCTTTTTTAATTTTTTTATTTATTTATTTTTATTTTTCGTCAGCACACAAAGCCCCCCCCCCCCCGACCTCTAAGGGGTCTGGTGGTCCCCAGGGCCCCGGATGGCATCCCCCTTTTTTGTTTTCGTCAGCACCCAAAGCCCCCCTGACCTCTAAGGGGCCCTGTGGTCCCCAGGGCCCCAGATGGCATCCCCCTTTTTTCCTTGTTTTTTTTTCGTCAGCACCCAAAGCTCCCCCGACCTCTAAGGGGCCCGGTGGTCCCCAGGGCCCCGGATGGCATCCCCCTTTTTTCTTTATTATTTTAAAAAAAAAATGTTCGTCAGCACCCAAAGCCTTAATTTGTGGCGGCATCCCCCATTCTCAATTCGGCGCTACCCCTGCTTCTCAACTTGCAACACTCCCCCCGCTATACACACAGTGGGACCTTGGATTATGAGCATAATCCATTCCAGGAGAATGCTTGTAATCCAAAGCAATTGAATATCAAAGCGAGTTTCCTCATAGAAGTCAATGGAAACGAAGATAATTTCAACCTAAACTGAGGGAAAAAAAAAATGTTTTATATATTTTTTGGGGAAATTTATTATAGCAAAAAGTAAAAAATATTGATTTTTTTTCAAACTTGTCGCTCTTTTTTGTTTATAGCGCAAAAAATCAAAACCGCAGAGGTGATCAAAAAGAAAGCTCTATTTGTGGGGAAAAAAGGATGCCAATTTTGTTTGGAAGCCACATCGCACGACCACGCAATTGTCATTTAAAGCAACGCAGTGCCCAATCGCAAAAAGGGGCAAGGTCCTTAACCTGCATAATGGTCCGGGGCTTAACCGGTTAAAAATGTTTTTTTTAAAAAAATAACAAACATGTTATACTTACCTCCACTGTGCAGCTCGTTTTGCACAGAGTGGCCCCGATCCACGTCTTCTGGGGTCCCTCGGCGGCTGTCTCGGCTCCTCCCCGCAAGAACTTAACACCTTCATGCGAGCGAGCGAGCATGGTGTTGAGTTCCTGCGGGCGCGCTCCCGTGATACAGCTGGTGGCTATTGCCGCTCACTGTATCACTCGGCCCCGCCCCCAGCGCGCCACGTCATTGGATGTGATTGACAGCAGCGCGAGCCTATGGCTGCGCTGCTTTCAATCCTTCCAGTGTAGCCAATCAACAGCCAGGCTTAGAAACGAGGAGGATGACGGGGGCGAGCGCGGGACTTTCAAAAGGTTAGGTAAGTAAAATGGGGGCTCGGGGGGCTGGGGGGGGGTGGTCGTTGGTATTGTCGGATGTTTTTTCACCTTAATGCATTAAAGGAGTTGCAAAGGAATTTTTTTTTTTTTTTGCTGAAATGACTGTTTACAGGGTATAGAGACATAATAGTTAACTGATTCCTTTTAAAAATGATTAAAAATAGATAAAAATCAATCATATAATGTACCTGTAGTTTCTAGTTTCGTTTTCATGTTGTTTCCTGCTTCTGTGATGTACAGAGCCACAGAGCCAATACAGGGCAGTGATGGTTTGGAGTTTTAGACACACAGGCCTAGATTCAGGTACGGCCGATCTACGTTGCGCGGGCGTTGTGTACCGTATTTACACTACGCTGCCCCAACTTAGAGAGGCAACTGCTGTATTCACAAAGCACTTGCGTTCTAAGTTACGGCGGCATAGCGTAAATGGGCCGGCGTAAGCGCGCGTAATTCAAAGTAGGCTGGTAGGGGGCGTGTTGTATTTAAATGAGGCTTGACCCCATGTAGATGCATGGCCGAACGAACGGCGAATGCGCGCGCATGCTCAGTATCACGTAGTATTTACGCCCAAAGATACATCGGCTCAATGCCTACGAAGTGAACGTAACTTACGCACAGCCCTATTCGCGTACGACTTACGCAAACGACGTAAAAAGATACGCTTGTTCCGACGTCCATACTTTGCATGGGATGCACCACCTAGAGACCAGCTTTATCTTTACGCCGGCGTATCTCTAAAGTAAACGGCGTAACTAATTGCGACGGGCTCACGTACGTTCGTGAATCAATGTATCTTGCTCATTTGCATATTCTACGCCGAACTCAACGGAAGCGCCACCTAGCGGCCAGCGTAAATATGCACCCTAAGATACGACGGCGTAGGAGACTTAAGCCGCTCGTATCTTAGCCTAATTTTAAGCGTATCTGGTTTCCAGAATAGGCTTAAATTTACGACGGCGCAGATTCAGAGTTACGACGGCGCATATTCAGACTTACGACGGCGTATCTACTGATACGCCAACGTAAGTCTCTGAGAATCTGGCCCACAGTAATCACACCTCCTTGATTAGTGACCACAGAGAAAAAGCTCCCAGTACTGTGGTCATCAGGAAACAGACAACCAGGAAGTGTGGAGGTCAGAGAAGAATTACAGCAACTTGAGAGCAAAAACGAACAATGAGGACATGAAACCAGCACTGCATTAAGGTAAAGGAAGCTATTAAGATAAACAAATAAATATTCCTTTACAAACCCTTTAAGGTGAAAAAACATTTTCCTTTACAACCCCCTTAACATGGGGGGGGGGGGTGGGTGCTATGGGGCGGGGCGCCCCCATCCCCCATGTTGAGGACATGTGGCCTGGTATGGTTCAGGGGGGCAGGGGGCGCTCGCTTGTCCCTTTCTTGACCTTCTGGGCTGGTCAGCCAAGTTGGGGAGATTTTTGCGGCAGGTCCAATTCATCTAAAAATGCCGAAGCTGCAGCAGAAGTGGAGATAACAGAGTCACTTCTCCATCTGTGTCGGCTCTTGTGTGCATCGAAAGACTGGCTGAACAGAATAAAAAAAATCCTTTGGCAGATAAAGTCACCGCTCTTCCTTCAGCCTGGACATCACAATATAAAGAATATGTGGACATTCTCTGCGGTCTGCACACGGACCCGTCATTTTAAAACAATTTCCAGTCCCCTAACGCGTGATTTCCGTGCGGCGGGGTCTGCGAGACGTCAAGTCGTGAAAGAAAAAACTAAGAGAAATCTATGCGGGGAAATGTGATCCGGCGGTAATGGTCAGCGCTCTTCCACCGTATAATCCGTCCTCTTGAACAAAGGCATTATCTGCGGCCGAGCGCGCCGAGAAGCCGTCGGGGACCCTTCACATCCCATTAGTCAGCGCTGATTGGGCGGCCAGAGATAAATGGTGAGTGTTAGTTATTATATTGCGTTCGGGTTCCTTGTTCCGTATCTCGGCTCCTGCTGAGTTATTTGCTTATCTCGGCCAGCAAGAAACTCTCCTTACCTCCCATACAGCTCCGACTCCGAGACTCCTGACCTTCTATTACCCCCCACGCCGCCCGCCGCCGCCGGGAAAATCTATAGTCTCTTATTAAAGGGATACCAAGATTTTTTTTATATTAAAATGTCTAAATCTGACCTTCCCTTCAGTCTTGCACAGTTGTACCGGCTCCTCTCCTGTACTGATGTTGCTTACTCTGATTTCACCGCACACTGCGAGCTTCTCACAATGTGCATTAGAAGCTGCAGCAAGCTATGTACAGCACCAGAGGGGTAACTAGAACTTTCAGGGCCCTGGTGCAAGAATCCATAAAGGCCCCCCCCCCTTTTCTCTCCAAGCTCAAGGCCCGTCCCATTGATCCTGGGGCCCTTTACTCTCATCACAGCAGTGGCGGTTGGTGCTCAATAATTCGGGGGGGCCCAAACCCCCCCCAGTCCACCCTTCCCCCCCCAGGGAAATTAATGCCCCCCCACCCGCGAGATGGACAGCCTCCTTATACTCTCTCCGATCTCCCTCCCCTCCCTCCCCCGTCCGAGTCGGGGTGTGCCGCTGCGGGTGAGCCAATTCAGTGGCGGCTGGTGGGTCAGTGGGTCTTCTCCTCTGCCCATGCCCTCCACTCTTCTCTCTCCTCCTAGGCATCCAATAGGATCACCAGGTGTTTTGGCCACTAGGGCAACGGGTCTCATAACCCGCTTCCTGTTTTTTTCCCGGGAGGAGGATTAGTGTGAGAATAGTGAATATTTATTCGCTTTTAACACACAACTGGGTGGATTCAGGGCGCAGTGCTCTGCGCCTCGAGCCCACCCTTTCTTGAAGCCTATTAGAGCCTCTGGATTTAGTCACATGCTTAAAAAAAAACACCCCTCCCCATTGGAATCCATGGTCCGGCGTCCCTGTATGTAGAACAGGGTCCCGGACACAAGGATGGGAGGGGAGCGGTGCCCGTGCACCCTCTATGGTTGGGCCGCCACTGCATCACGGAGCCCTTTATTGCAGTCCTGCAGCCCTTTTTGCAGGGATTTCCTTTCACTTCCTGTTTGGCTATGGGACAGGAAGTGAAGATAAATCTCCCCAATAGGGCAAAGATGGCAAAAATAAACTTTACAGGGGTTGTAACCCTCCCTTACTGAATCCAAAGTGAAAGTCCACAGAGCACCCCTAAAATCAGAGTCTGCAGAGCCCCCCTTACATCAAAGTCAGTAGAGCCCCCCTTACATCAGAGTCTGCCAAGCTCCCCCTCAAATTAAAGTCCGCAGATCCCCCCTCACATCAGAGTCCACAGAGCCTCTCTCACATCAGAGTCCACAGAGCACCCTTTAAGTCAGCTTCTGCAGAGACCCCTTTACATCAATATCTGCAGCGCCCCCTCACATCAGAGTCTGCAGAGCCCCCTTACATCAGAGTCTGCAGAGCCCCCCTTTAATCAGAATCTTCAGAGCCCTACTTAAATCAGAGTCTGCAGAACACCCTTTAAATCAGAGTCTGCAGAGCCCCCTTACATCAGAGTCTGCAGAGCCCCTCTTAAATCAGAATCTTTAGAGCCCCCCTTAAATCAGAGTCTGCAGATCCTCCCTTACATCAGAGTCTGCAGAGTCCCTCTTAAATCAGAATCTTTAGAGCCCCCCTTAAATCAGAGTCTGCAGAGCCCCTCTTACATCAGAGTCTGCAGAGCCCCTCTTACATCAGAGTCTGCAGAGCCCCTCTTACATCAGAGTCTGCAGAGCCCCCCTTACATCAGAGTCTGCAGAGCCCCCCTTACATCAGCGTCTGCAGAGCCCCTCTTAAATCAGAATCTGCAAAGCCCCCTTACATCAGAGTCTCCAGAGTCCCTTCTTACATCAGAGTCTGCAGAGCCTCCCTTACATCAGAGTCTGCAGAGCCCCCCTTAAAATCAGAGTCTGCAGAGCCCCCCTTAAAATAAGAGTCTTAAGATTTTCCACTTACACTGTGAGGGGAATCTCTGTAGACTCTGGGATATAAAGGGGAACCATGATATAAGGGGGGGGTGTCTGATGTAATTGGGAATGCTGTAAAGGGAAACTCTAATGTGAGGGAGTCTCATCTCTGTTTACCATAGCCCCCCTTCAGAATCCACAGAGCGCCCCTCACATCTGACTCCCTCTTATATTAGTACTCACTAGGAGGCAGAAGAGAGAAGGAGAAGACGGGTGGAGGAGATGCTGATCAGCTTTTTCTCCTCTCCCATCTATACTGGGGGGGGGGGGTTGCAACTGTCAGCGCTGGCTCTGGGCTGTGAGAGAGACACTTGCAGCTCAGAGCCCTGCAGCCACTGGGGAGCTACAGTTGTAGCAAGTGCGACCTTTGCAACCCTGGCATTTCCACCACTGTACAGCACCCCTGTTTCAGTACTCTCACCAGCCAAGATCTGCCTGCATCGCATAGAAAATCACAGAGACCCAGTGATGACATCACTAGGTACAAAATAAAAGTATTCAATGAAAATGAAAATAATTTAGGCAAAACATAAGCAGATTAAACCTTATTTTTCTTCTTTTTTTTTTATTGGGATGGGGGGAGGGGAGCTGTTAGCAAGGCAGACCTTGCGTTTTCATGCACCGTCCGCTTTAATCATCCAAAATAGACATTTAACAGGCAGCTAGAGTCTTCACTCTCCTTTTACAATGCTATTAAAGCTTGTTGGATCTGTAATACAACCATTTGTCTCCATTATGAAGTGAAAATGTGTCTCCTCTGCAGGATATTCATTGTACAGATACGTCAGTAGTGCGCCCCCTGGCCCCGCGCCAAGCGCTGCACCAAAACGCGGCATTCCAGGCATAGCTCCGGGATGGAGGCGCTGCGAGGTGTACAGTACGGTTGGTACAACCAGATTTATGGAGCTCTCGTCTTTACATGACATCTGTTAGAAATCTCTCTGGCCTGGGAAGTATTTGGGGGGGATCTATATATACGCGCAAAGCCGCACATGGAGCACTTTGTGGGGTCTGCCAGGTTTATAGGAATTTCTGGAGGAGAAGGAAATTGAAGCTGTACTCCGGGCAAACAGCTAAATACGCAGAAAAAAAATGCATATATGAGATCTGTGAAAGGTTTTGTATTTCTGTCCATCCTGTCCTAAATTTGTACGGCTCCGCCACACAGCACAGCAAGGAGAATGATACCAGTTACGGCTAAGTGTCCTCTCTCTGCCTTCAGTCCTGCTTACTGGAGTAAAATGGGAAGCAGAAGGTCGATGAGTTAACTTTGCTCTCACCTCCTATCAGCATGTTCCTTGTTAGCACATTTGTATGCAGCACAACTTGTTGGTTCCCAGTTCCGCCCCACCAACTCCCAGTTTGAAAGATGCTATAGAGGCCAGGTTATTTTGAGATACTTACACTATCTGCATGAAAAAAAGTAAATAAATGTGATATTGTATTAATGAATAAAGACGTGAAAAGATATAAAAAATATAATATAAATATAAAATATATATATATATATATATATATATATATATATATATATATATAAATGTGATGTCGTATTAATGAATAAAGACGTGAAAAGATATAAAAATATATATATATATAATATATATATATATATATAAATGTGATGTCGTATTAATGAATAAAGACGTGAAAAGATATAAAAAATATAAATATAAAATATACATATATATATATATAAATAAATGTGATGTCGTATTAATAAATAAAGACGTGAAAAGATATAAAAAATATAATATATATATATATATATATATATTAATAAACAAAATAAACACTACTTGCATAAAGAGTAAATAAATGTGGTGACTGATTAATTAATAATATATAAAAATATAAATTAAATAATTAATTAAAAATATAATATAAATATTAAAAGAAATAATAAATATACAGTATAAATAATAGAGTAATATATTTATACATAAAATAAAAATATAAATAAATAGGAATATATATATAGGAACGTTTTAAACGCCGGCTACAAAGTGCAGCAAAATCCCAGGAAATTAAGAAAGGATTCAACCTTCTTCTCCTGGACTCGTTCAGGATAGGAACATTTTGACCACCAGCTTCAAAATATTGGTAAAAATGCGCTGTGATTTTACTGCGTTTTACGTTTTCTGCAGCCAGTGGTCAACCTAGTCTGTGTGTACATGAGCCCTTACACACGATCGGTCCATCGGATGAGAACGGACCGATGGACCGTTTTCATTGGTTAACCGATGAAGCTGACTGATGGCCAGTCGCGCCCACACACCATCAGTTAAAAAAGCGATCGTGTCAGAATGCGGTGACGTAAAACACAACGACGTGCTGAAAAAAACGAAGTTCAATGCTTCCAAGCATGCGTCGACTTGATTCTGAGCATGCGTGGATTTTTAACCGATGGTTGTGCCTACAAACGATCGTTTTTTTCCCATCGGTTAGGAATCCATCGGTTAAATTTAAAGCAAGTTGGCTTTTTTTTAACCTATGGTTAAATAACCTATGGGGCCCACACACGATCGGTTTTGACCAATGAAAACGGTCCATCAGACCTCTGTCCTCTGTTTAACCTATCGTGTGTACGAGGCCTTAGACTTCAGATTTTTGGCATGATAGCAGTGACTTGCGGTGAGCCACTGTAGCCATGCCAAAAATCAGGATGGCTACAAAAATTAGGATGGCTACAAAAATCAGGATGTGGCTACACTGGGCTTTCATTGAGCCCATTGAGCCAAGTCACTGTAGCCACGCCAAAAATTAGGATGGCTACAAAAACAGATGGCTACAAAAATCAGGACGGCTACCAAAGCAGAATGGCTACACTGGGCTTTCATTGAGCCCATGAAAGCCCAGTGTAGCCATGCTGAAGTGTGTGGACGGGAAGTCGCCACCTATGCATGAAAGTCGCCATGCACACTGGCATGCATAGGTGGCACAGACCAGCAATTAGAGGAGGTCTGTTCTGCTCACCAGCTGTTGATTGGCAGCTAATCTTGTGCGCAAATGTTCCTGCGCCATGATGTCAGGATGCAGGATGGTGCTTGTGTGCGCGCTCCAGAAAGTAAGTTCAGGGAAGTGTTATAATCCCCTAAACGCCATCATTGGGACTGGATTGCTAGAAAGCCCACCAGGAATACAAAGCCCTTCCCCACTCCATCCAAAACTTTAGAAGCTGGTGTGGCCGGAGCTAGGGGGACCACGTGATTGCCCGGGACAGTCCCGTATTTTGAAGGTCTGTCCCGGGCACCCTTATTCCAGGACAATACAGTGTCCCGGAATGAAACTGACACAGCTACCCCCCAGGTCAATCTGTTGACTCAAAAAAAGGCCACCACATCACCACTTTACTCACTGACAGTACTTGCCCTGGCCAGGAATGCCTCGAGGAGCACAGTCCCCGCCCCCTGCATGTGATTGGAGAAATCATAAATCCCGCCTCTTGTGTCCAATCACTATGCTGTGATTCGTTACAGCGCAAACTGATTTTTGGGAAGGGGGGGGTGTGCCTGGATGGTAGTTTGGAAATGTGGTCACCCTAGCCGGAGCTTTTTCATTGAATTGTTTTTGTTGCGCCACACCTGAGGTTAGCAGCAGGCAGGGCCGGCCTTTGAGGTGTGCGAGCTGTGCGGCCGCACAGGGCGCCATGGGCAACAGGGGCGCCGTGCGGCCATCACAGCTCGCAGAATGTAAGTCGCAGTCAGTTGCTCACATGATCACATGGGACCTGATGGTACCAATGTACCAGGCGGCACTTTCAGGGGGGTGGCAAATTGCACAATGTCTTGGGGGCGCCACAGGATTAGTGAAGATGGGGGGGGCGCCACAGGATTAGCTCGCACAGGGCGCCTGAACACCTAAGGCCGGCCCTGGCAGCAGGCTCCCTGTTTTCCGCTTGGAAAAGCTACAAATCATTTCTGAGTCAAACTCGCTGAGAATACGCACGTCAATGCGAATCTTCCCCCTCAGACCTCATAGGCCTGCTAGTCAGCATGTCAGATCGTCTTTTCCCATTGCGGTTAGGCTGAGAATAAAATGAGATAAAGGAGACTCATCCTTCCAGAATAGAATCAGCCATATTGAAGAAGCCTCGAATCATGAGTCACAATGATCCGGCAGGATGTGACTTCACCATTGTGTGTCTGTGGTGTCAATCAACAGGCAATCGTCTCACTGCAACAAAACGTTTTCTAATACAATGAAGTTTGGGATTTTGCAGGGAACATAACGTTTTGAATATGTTGTACAGTAAATAGCTGATCACTCTCTAGTCACTCCCTTCCCCCCTTCAGTTAAAACACACATTAGGGAACACAGATAACCCCTTGATCGTCCCCTAGTATTAACCCCTTCCCTGCCAGTGACATTTTTACAGTAATCAGTGCATTTTTATAGCACTGATTGCTGTAAAATTGTCAATGGTCCCAAGAATGTTTCAAAAGTGTCCGATATGTGCGCCATAATGTCGCAGTCCCGATAAAAATTGCAGATCGCCGCCATTACTAGTAAAAAAATTATAATAATAAAAATGCCATAATTCTATCCCCTATTTTTTAGACGCTATAACTTTTGCGCAAACCAATTAATATACGCTTGTTGCGATTTTTTTTTACCAACAATGGGCTAGATTCATAGAGAAATGCCTATCTTTAGGCGGGCATAGCGTATCTCATATACGCTACGCCGCCGTAACTTTGACAGGCAAGTCCCGTATTCAGAAATAATTTGCGCCCAAAGCTACGGCGGCATAGCGTATATGGGCCGGCGTAAGCCCGCCTAATTCAAAATAGGCTGGTAGGGGGCGTGTTGTATGCTAAAAACTTGTGACCCCACGTATTTGACGCTTTTAACGAACGGCGCATGCGCCGTCCGTGAAAGTATCCCAGTGCGCATGCTCCAAATTACACCGCAAATAGTCAATGCTTTCGACGTGAACGTAACTTACGCACATCCCTATTCGCGTACGACTTACGCAAACGGCGTAAACAACGGAAAATTCTACGCTGTGCCGACGTCCATACTTAACATTGGCTACGCCTCATATAGCAGGGGTAACGTTATGCCGAAAAAAGCCTTTACGTAAACGACGTAAATCAATGCGCCGGGCGGACGTACATTTCTGAATCGGCGTATCTAGCTCATCCCCTATTTTGTAGACGCTATAACTTTTGCGCAAACCAATTAATATACGCTTATTGCGATTTTTTTTTTTTTTTACCAACAATATGTAGAAGAATACGTATCGGCCTAAACTGAGGAAAAAAAATTGGGATATTTTTTATAGCAAAAAGTAAAAGCTATTGTGTGATTTTTCTAAATTGTTGCTGTTCTTTTGTTTACAGTACAAAAAAAACCGCAAAGGTGATGAAATACCACCAAAAGAAAGCTCTATTTGTGGGAAAAAAAGGACGCAAATTTTGTTTGGGTACAGCGTCGCACGACCGCGCAATTGTCAGTTAAAGTGACGCAGTGCAGAATCTCAAAAAGTGCTCTGGTCGGGAAGGGGGGAAAAATCTTCCGAGGCAGAAGCGGTTAAATAAATAAAAAATAAAAAAAATACCAGCTAAAAATCGACAAAAGCAGTTCAATAAATCATACATAAGAGATTTTGGTTAGCAAAACAGCTCAAATAAATTTGTCCACAATCACCCCGCTCAACCGCAGAACAGTGAGATGAAGAACGTGAATGACCTACGTTTTTTTTTTTTTTCAGCCCTATTAACCGTGTAACTATAGATCTGTATCAACATATCCACTTTCATAAGTCTCTGCTTCCTAAATCCAGATTATTCCATGGCAGGAGCGGTCTGGAACACATCCCCGTGCTGTAGAACAACAAAACCCAGGATTCAATTCTACCTAGTATTATTTTTACAAGTAGAACAACAAGAAAAGCATAATATTTTCAGAGGGTCGGCTCGCGGGATCATAGCGCTGCAGAAAAGTGCGCACTTTCGTGTTTAGATGGGACGGCGTCCAACTTTAATTATATCACGGGGGGGTGGGGAGGGAATCGAGTTGTATAATAAGCCATAGCTACCGTTCATTATGCTCAGGTGAGGGGTGAGGGTGTATAGGAAACCGCGTACGGCATAATAAAAATGACAAAATTCCCCAAGCGCTCATCGAGGAAATCTTTACAATATGTCGCCTCGCCTTTATAAACACGTATGAAAATATATCCAGCTCTGTGCTACTGAACAGCTTCTGAGAAATAAAAAAAAAAATACGGGCGAAAAATGCGCGATTGGGTAAATTTGGGAATGGAAAAATAGAAAAAAATTATTGTTGGTGTGACAGAAAGGAGAAGGAAAATTCCAATATAAAGTAATTGCTGAAATTGTGCTGAAGTGAAAACTTTTACTGAGCTGCTTAGTTGACATTTTGGGCCAGATTCACAAAGAATTGCCCTGGCGCAGCGTATCAGAGATACGCTACGCCGCCGTATCTTACCTGGCGGAATTTCGAATCCAGGATGATTTTGCGCCGTAAGTTACGGCGGCGTAGTGTATTTCTCGGCACGTATTTCAAATTGGGCGGGTAGGGGGCGTGATTCATTTAAATGAAGCGCGTCCCCGCGCCGATTGAAATGCGCATGCTCCGTTTCGAAATTTCCCGCCGTGCTTTTCGCAAAATGACGTCGCACCTAAGTCATTTTTTGAACGTAGACGTGAGTTACGTCCTTTCCTATTCACGGACGACTTACGCAAAAAAAAAAAATTCTAAATTCGACGCGGGAACGACGGCCATACTTTAACATGGCAAGTCTATCTATACGCCACGAAATAGCAGCTTTAACTATACGCCGGGAAAAGCCGACTAGCGACGACGTAAGAGAATGCGACGGCCGCGCGTACCTTCGTGGATCGTCGGAAAAAGCTAATTTGCATACCCGACGCGGAAAACGACGCAAACTCCACCCAGCAGGCGCCAAAGTATTGCACCTACGTTCCGAAGCTGTACGCCTGTCGGATCGAAGCCAGAAGCCATCGTATCTTGGTTTGAGGATTCAAACTAAAGATACGACGCGGGAAATTTGAAAGTACGCCAGTGTATCAGTAGATACGCCGGCGTACTCTCACTGTGAATCTGGCCTTTTATTTTTAAATAATAATATTTATTAGAATATAATTTTTTTAATTTTATTTAGTGTTTTTTTTTTTGTTTTTTGTATTTAGGCACCAGAATTTACATGATTGTGTCATCTCTGAGCTGACATCTCCTGTCTAGGCTGAAATGATGTCATGATGTGGATGGTGATCCTGTATGATGGACTCTGATGAAGAGGCTTTGAGCTTCGAAACGCGTCAGACGGCGGTGACCCTCTTCACTTCCTCCATGACCAGTCGGAGTGTGGTTTGAGGTCGTCTTGCTGCAGCTTATGTTGTTTAAACCTCACTGTGAATCTTTCTACTACCATTGTGAGTACCGTATTTTCCGGCGTATAAGACGACCCGGCGTATAAGACGACCCCCTAATTTTCCAGGAAAATTTTTTGTTTTGGGATATACTCACTGTATAAGACTACCCCCTTTTATTCAAGCCCCACTGTGCCATTACATGCCCCCACTGTGCCATTACATGCCCCCACTGTGCCATTACATGCCCCCACTGTGCCATCACATTAAATGCCCCCACAGTGCCATCACATTACTTTCCCCCACAGTCCCATCACATTGCATGCCCCCACAGTGCCATCACATTGCATTCCCCCACAGTGCCATCACATTGCATTCCCCCACAGTGCCATCACATTGCATTCCCCCACAGTGCCATCACATTGCATTCCCCCACAGTGCCATCACATTGCATGCCCCCACTTTCCCCCCCACTGTGCCATCACTCACGTTTTGCAGGCCGAGTGTCCATGATTTCAAAGCCGCGCGCCGTCTTCTCAGCGTGTCCTGTGATTGGCAGAACACACATTTTCCCAGTAGCGCCTCTGTTCTATGTTTCCGCCAATCACGGATGCCTTCTCATCTCGTCCGAGGATGAGAAGGCATCCGTGATAGGCGGAAAACAGAACAGAGGCGCTGCTGGGAAGATTTCTGTTCCGCCAATCACAGGACAGCGAGGACGTGCTGAGAAGACGGCGCGCAGCTTTGAAATTATGACGATCGCAGCTGCACGGAGACCGTACCCGGCGTATAAGACGACCCCCGACTTTGGATGCATTTTTTTGCATCCAAAAAGTCGTCTTATACGCCGGAAAATACGGTAGGTCTTGTATATATTTTATTTCATTAAAATCTTTTAACGGTAAAACACTAGGCTGGTGCACCTTTGTTTTTTCTTTTCTTGTGATTCTGTATGATGCCTGAGCAAAGATGGTGTTAATTTTTCTGGAGAGAAGAGCAGATGAAGGCATTATCAGGGGCCGGGGGAATACTGTGATCTCTGCGGGAGGTAATAAATACCTGAAAGTGTGACACTTCTCCTCTGTATTTATGTTCCTGATGGTGCAACCATTGTAATGTTCATGTTATGGTTCATGTGGACCAGTTTCTTGCTATGTATAAATAAACATTTAAAAAAAAAAAAGAAAGTATGAAACTTACATATGTATATATATTTTTTCCTAATCGTAGTTCTTCTGAGAGCTCTTTTGTGCGAGGCATCATTCACATCAGGCAATGCTTCTTGTGAAAATCAAACCCAGAACTGGTGTGTGTTTTTTATAGGGCAGGGCAGCTGTAACCAACACCTCCAAACTCATCTCATTGATTGGACTCCAGTTGGCTGACACCTCACTCCAATTAGCTCTTGGAGATGTCATTGGTCTAGGGGTTCACATACCTTTTCCACCTGCACTGTGAAGGTTTACATGGTGCGTTCAATAAAAACATGGTAACATTTAATTATTTGTGTGTTATTAGTTGAAGCAGACTGTGATTATCTATTGTTGTGACTTAGATGAAGATCAGATCACATTATATGACCAGTTTGTGCAGAAATCCATATCATTCCAAAAGGGTTCACATACTTTTTGTGGCAACTGTGTATATATATGCTTAAACAAGCCGTACAACTTACGCGCACCAGTCGTAGCCTGCGTCGGGCGCACGTACGTTCGTGAATCGACGTATCTCCCTCATTTGCATATTTGAATAGAAAATCAATGGGAGCGCCACATGCGTCCAGCGTAAATATGCGCCCACTCTACGCCGGCGTAGGCAAGTTACGTTGGTCGGATGAAGCCTATTTTCAGGCGTATCTTAGTTTCTGAGTCCGGCGCATAGATACGACGGCGCATATTTGCACTTACGCGGTGTATCTCGAGATACGTCGGCGCAAGTGCTTTGTGAATCCGGGCCAATATCTTTTATTTTTGATTTAATAAATATCATAATTTAAAAAAAAAAAAAAAATTCTTCCCTCAGTTTAGACCGATACATATTCTTCTACATATTTTTGGTAAAAAAAATAAAATAAGCGTATTTGATCGGTTTGCGCAAAAGTTCTAGCATCTACAAAATAGGGAATAGAATTATGGCATTTTTATTTTTTTACTAGTAATGGCAGCGATCTGCGATTTTTATTGTGACCGTGACATTGCGGCGGACATATCGGACACTTTTGACACATTTTTGGGACCATTCACATTTACACAGCGAATAGTGCTATAAAACTGCACTGATTACTGTGTAAATGTGACTGGCAGGGAAGGGGTTAACACTAGGGGGCGCTGAAGGGGTTAAATATGTTCCCTAAAGTGTGTTCTAACTGTAGGGGGAGGGAGACTCACAGGGGGAGGAGATCGATGTGTGTTCCTCTGTACTGGGAACACACATCGGTCTCCTCACCGCTGAAAGGACACACACACAGATCCATGGTCCTCCCGTGATTGCGGTTAATCGCGGGTGCCCGGCGGACATCGCGGCCGCCGGGCACGCGCACCGGGTCCCGAGCAATGCGGCGCCCCCTAGCCGCCGGGGAATGGAAGGACGTCATATGACGTCCAGTCTGAAGGGTTCCCGCCGACGTCATTTTACAATGACTCGGTAGGGAAGGGGTTAAATATAAATATACATATTAATATTTATAATATATAAAATATCTGCATATGAAAAAAATATTTTTAAATAATAGATGTGTTTATAAACTTTTTTTTCCTTTTCCATCAATGTTACCTTTGATTGACTTTGTTGCTGTTTTTGGCTCAGCTGTCCTTCAACCCGGCTTTGTACTTCCTATGAAGTTACCCGGGGGATAGCCGCAGTCACAAACAATGGAAAGGTCCTCATCAAGCCTCTTTCATACAATCTTTTCATCCTTGGCTATAAATTGCCTATACCATATCAAAAATACTCTATTTTTTCCTTGTCCTTGTTTTTTTAGTTTTTTTTTCAAAAACGTATTATTGCACGTGGCTGCCTTTTGATCCATTCACTTCCTACCTTCAGCAAGAATGGGTGAGGAGTTTTTTTGGATCAAGCTGAAGTTAGGGTGCAAGTAAGGTAAGGGGTTCAAACAGGGGTGGACTGACAACTCATGGGGCCCCCTGGGCGATAGAAGATTATGGGGCCCCTGGGCTTACAGAGGGCCATCACGCCAGGAGGCATTGCATAGGCGGGGCAGCTAAAATCTCAGGATTTTCGCATCAAAAGCATGTCGGTTTCGGACATATCAGGGACAGATGTAAAAAAAAACACAGATTTTTACATACTGTCCCTGGTTTTATTGAGCCTGGCAACCCTGATGGGGCCCCCTAGTGGCATGGGGCCCTTGGGCAGTGCCCGAGAGTCCCAATGGTCAGTCCGCCCCTGGGATCAAATGATCCAAAGTAGGAAATCCAACCTGCCAAGAGGGCCTCAAGTTCAGATTGGACAGATTCTGGAAACTGACCCGTCTCTAATGCCACGTACACACGATCGGTTCATCCGATGAAAACGGACCGATGGATTTTTTCATCAGTTATCCGATGAAGCTGACTTTCATCAGTCGTGCCTACACACCATCAGTTAAAAATCCGTTCGTGTCAGAACGCGGTGACGTAAAACGCTACGACGTGCAGAGAAAAATTAAGTTCAATGCTTCCGAGCATGCTTTGACTTGATTCTGAGCATGCGTGGATTTTTAACCGATGGATTTCCCCACATCGTTTTTTTAACCATCAGATAATTTTAAAAACAGGTTCAAGGGGCCAGATTCACAGATATCTGCGGCGGCGTAACGTATCGTCTTTACGTTACACCGCCGCAAGTTTTCAGCGCAAGTGCCTGATTCACCAAGCACTTGCGTGTAAACTTACGGCGGTGTAACGTAAAGCCGTCCGGCGCAAGCCCACCTAATTCAAATGGGGCGTGTACCATTTCACCGAACGTTCTGTGCATGCTCCGTGTGAAAATTCCCCGCCGTGCTTTGCGCGAAATTACGGCGCCCCGACGTATTTTTTGAACGGCGACGTGCGTTACGTCGTTTCGTATTCCCGGACGTGTTACGCAAAAAAATTTGAAATTCGACGCGGGAACGATGGCCATACTTTAACATGGCTGTTCTAAATATAAGCCATGAAAAAGCAGGCTTATGTTTGCGACGGGAAAAACCGACTAGCGATGACGTAAGAGATTGCGACAAACTTGCGTATCTTCGTGGATCGCCGTAATCAGCTAATTTGCATACCCGACGCTGGAAAACGACGCAAACTACACCCAGCGGCCGCCGAAAAATTACACCTAAGATCCGAAGGCGTACGAAGCTGTACGCCTGTCGGATCTTAGCCAAAAGCCGTCGTATCTTTGTTTGTGATTGACAAGTAAACATACGACGCGGCAAATTTGAAAGTACGCCGGAGTATCAGCAGATACTCCGGCATACTTTTTCTGTGAATCTGGCCCTACGTTTTTTCACCGATGGGAAAAAAAACAATGGGGCCCACACACGATCGGTTCGTCTGATGAAAACGGTCCATCGGACCGTTTTCATCAGACGACCCGATCACGTGTACGCGGCATTAGAGCTTTGGTTGGTCTGTGTCCACCTTTAGGACAATAGGGTGGGCAGCGGGTCCGGTTATCTGCTGACACCGGTGTCTGTGAGTTGAAGGAAAGTTTGATTTGAATGTTTCATAAATACGGCTCCACTTTGCTGATTATTTGCACAGCCTTCGTCTCTGACCCGGAATATCGTGGCCACACACTGTACGTCTGAGCAGCCATTAATCATTGTGGATTAGCGCTCTGTGACTCCGTGCTTTCTCAGGTCACATGACCCCCCCCCCTTTTGTTTAATTGCTTAAGATTGGATGTTTAGTGTGAGATACTTTCAGATAGGGCGGGTGGCAGAGGGCAGTTTAAGGATTGTGGAGCCAATTAAAGTAAAAGATAAATATCAAATTTCCTATAAAAAAAAAAAAGAATATGTGTTAATACAATTGCCTAATGCAGAAAGTTTGGAGTTTAAGTGATCCCTTTTTATTGGCCAGCTTAAGTTATTCAAGATGCAACTTTCTGGATAACTTATGCCGCGTACACACGATCATTTTTCGGCATGAAAAAAACGTTGTTTTAAAAAAATGTCATTTAAAACGATCGTGTGTGGGCTTCACATCATTTTTCGGCTTCTGAAAAACGAAAAAATTTTTTTTCGAGCATGCTGCATTTTTTAACGACGTTTTAAACAATGCCGTTTTTTCGGGTTGTAAAAAATGATCGTGTATGGGCTAAAACGACGTTAAAAACCCGCGCATGCTCAGAAGCAAGTTATGAGACGGGAGCGCTCGTTCTGGTAAAACTACCGTTCATAATGGAGTAAGCACATTCATCACGCTGTAACAGACAGAAAAGCGCGAATATTTTTTTGCTAACACGGAATCAGCTAAAGCAACTACATCCGCATGGACTTCCCCTTTATAGTGCCGTCGTACGTGTTGTACGTCACCACGCTTGGCGAGAGCATTTTTAAAAAACGATGGTGTGTGGGCAACGTCGTTTTAATGATGAAGTTGGAAAAACTTTTTTCTACATGCCGAAAAACGTCGTTTTTTTTCATGCCGAAAAATGATCGTGTGTATGCGGCATTAGATCAATTCTCCAGGCTTTGTATCATTTTGTATATATGGTATTTATATCCTAAAAAAGTGATCTAAGATATCCCGAAAACTTGCACCACTTAGCAACCGGGAAATAAAAATAAATAAATGTTATACACTTTAAAATCAGATTTTTTTTTTTTGCAAAAAAATTTTTTTTAATTCTCAAACAATTATTCAATAACTGAAAGTAGAGGTCCTGTAGAATAAATAAGTGACAGTTGCAATTTTTTACGTTTCAAAATATTTGCGCAAATGTTTATCAAACCATATTTTCAGTTAAACATTCACATTTCTAATTCCCCTATGAAATTGTATTGTAACTGTACTGCCCTGTAGTAATAAAATACATTTTAGTGCACACAAAAACAAATCACCCAATTTTTAGGGGAAATATAAAAGATAGGGTAGCGTTAAGTAAATACACTCTGATGCTCGTAACAATACCTTACACGTGTGGCGCAAATCCTGCTTGTTTTGCAAGACAACACTCGCAAACCGAGTCCGAATTTTTAAAAATACAGTGCTCGTGTTGCAAAACGCTTGTTAACCGCGTTACTCACAATCAGCAATTGAAGCAGGCAGCAGACAAGAGAGTAGTCAGGTCCAGGCAAGGGTCAAGGCACAGGTTATAGTGTAGTCAGGTCCAGGCATGGGTTGAAGCAGGCAGCAGACAAGAGAGTGGTCAGGTCCAGGCAAGGGTCAAGGCACAGGTTATAGTGTAGTCAGATCCAGGCATGGGTTGAAGCAGGCAGCAGACAAGAGAGTGGTCAGGTCCAGGCAAGGGTCAAGGCACAGGTTATAGTGTAGTCAGGTCCAGGCATGGGTTGAAGCAGGCAGCAGACAAGAGAGTAGTCAGGTCCAGGCAAGGGTCAAGGCACAGGTTATAGTGTAGTCAGGTCCAGGCATGGGTTGAAGCAGGCAGCAGACAAGAGAGTGGTCAGGTCCAGGCAAGGGTCAAGGCACAGGTTATAGTGTAGTCAGATCCAGGCATGGGTTGAAGCAGGCAGCAGACAAGAGAGTGGTCAGGTCCAGGCAAGGGTCAAGGCACAGGTTATAGTGTAGTCAGGTCCAGGCATGGGTTGAAGCAGGCAGCAGACAAGAGAGTAGTCAGGTCCAGGCAAGGGTCAAGGCACAGGTTATAGTGTAGTCAGGTCCAGGCATGGGTTGAAGCAGGCAGCAGACAAGAGAGTGGTCAGGTCCAGGCAAGGGTCAAGGCACAGGTTATAGTGTAGTCAGGTCCAGGCATGGGTTGAAGCAGGAAGCAGACAAGAGTTGTCAAGTCCAGAAAGGAGTCAAGGCAGGCAGCAGATGATGAGTACTTAGGTCCAGGTAACGGTCAAGGCAAGTGGCAGGCAAGAGAGTAATTAGGCCCAGGGAGGTGTTGGAGCAAGCAAGGGAGGAGTCAGGTCTGACTAGAGGTCTGGACAGGCAGCAAGCAAGAGAGTAGTCAGGTTAATTTGGGCTGGCAACAAACAGGCAACTAGCTGCTAAGTAGTATAGCTATTTAGCTCTCAGGTAGCTGACAACAAGACACAGCAAAATCCACTTCAAAGGCTGGAGCTTAAATATGCTTCTGGTGAGAGAACATGTCCAGAGGAAACTCTGTCCTGGAGGTAGTGGATATTCTGAAACTCCTGGAAGACCGTCAGAAATTCTGTGAATACTGGAGGTTCTAGGAGTCCTGGAACTTGTAGAAGACCCAGCAGGTATTCTATCAGTACTGTGAGTACTGGAGGTCCTAGGAATCCTGGAACTTCTGGAAGACTTAGCAGATATCCTGTGAGTCCTGGAGGTCCTAAGAGTCCTGTAACTTCCAGAAGACCCAACGTAGATCTTATGAGCACTGTGAGCACTGGAGGACCCAAGAATCCTGGAACTTCTGAAAGACTCAGCAGATATCCTGTGAGTACTGTGAGTCCTGGAGGTCCTAAGAGTCCTGTAACTTCCAGAAGACCCAACGTAGATCTTATGAGCACTGTGAGCACTGGAGGACCCAAGAGTCCTGGAACTTCTGAAAGACTCAGCAGATATCCTGTGAGTACTGTGAGTCCTGGAGGTCCTAAGAGTCCTGTAACTTCCAGAAGACCCAACATAGATCTTATGAGTACTGTGAGCACTGGAGGACCCAAGAGTCCTGGAACTTCTGAAAGACTCAGCGGGGATCCTGTGAGTCCTGGGGATCCTAAGAGTACTGGAAATCCTGAAAGACCCACGAGGGATCCTGTAAGTAATTTTAAAAATGCACTTTGCACAGGTGGCGGATGCTGTGTATGTCATTTAGAAAACTGTGTACAGGTAAAGTGCCACCTAAGGCTGTTGTTTTTGATGCCCCCCACCCCCCGAAACATTCAAAAGCTGGTATGAGCCCTGCTATATACTGTGTTCCTTAGACGCTCCCGATGCCACCCCATTTTTTTCAGCATTTCCGTTGGTTGCTAGCATGCTGACACAGCAACGTTGTGGCCTAGTTGCTAGCATCCTAGCAACCAATGGGTGGCTGTGCAGCATTGGTTGCTAGGGTGCAGGCAGTTAAGCTGTACAGTATCACTGATTGTTATGGTGCAGGTAGCCCTCAGCTGCTAGCATCCCACCAACCAGCTCAGTAACGCTGCCTGGAGTAGACAATGTAATGTTACTGAGCTGTCGTAAGGACACTGGTGTCTGGTGTGGACACTCCGGCCTCAGTGCAGCCCCCCCACCAAGTACCACCTGAGACAGTCACCTCACTTTGCTTCCTTGGCAACACGCCGCTGACTGCCCATTATACAGAGACTTTTATTTTTGGCATTTTAATGGGATGGTGATTTAAGCACGGAGTGACAGTGTGAAACGCGTCGGTTTTTTGTCCGTTCTGCTGTGGCATGTTTTTTTTTAATCCTATTTTACTATTAAAGGCAAATATTTTTTGGAGTGCGGCTGTCCAGAAGCTTCCTTTTATCCTCGTTAGTAGTTCTCATTGTATGATAGTTTTTTTATGCACAGTGGGCCGGATTCAGATACTTTGGAGTATCTTTAGGCGGGGCGTAACGTGACGCCGTAAATTAGGGCGCAAGTTCCGTATTCAGAAAGAACTTGCGCCCTTAGTTACGGCGGCGTAACGTATGTTGTCCGGCGTAAGCCCGCCTAATTCAAATGGGGATGATGTGGGCGTGTTTTATTTAAATGAATGGTGACCCCGCGTATGTGACGTATTTTACGAACGGCGCATGCGCATGCGTGATCCCAGTGCGCATGCTCGAAATTACGCCGCAAATCGTCATTGCTTAGACGTGAACGTAACTTACGTACAGCCCTATTCGCAAACGACTTACGCAAAATTTTCAAAACTTGACGCTGGAACGACGTCCATACTTAACATTGCCTACGCCTCATATAGCAGGGGTAACTTTACGCCGGAAAAAGCCTAACGTAAACAACGTAAAAAAAATGCGCCGGCCGGATGTACGTTTCTGAATCGGCGTATCTACCTAATTAGCATATTCCTTGCGTAAATATACGGAAGCGCCACCTAGCGGCCAGCGTAAATATGCAGCCTAAGATACGACGGTGTAAGACACTTACGCCGGTCGGATCTACGGGAAATCTATGCGTAACTGATTCTCTGAATCAGTTGCATAGTTACGACCACGTACTCAGAGATACGACGGCGTATCCGGAGATACGCCGTCGTATCTCCTTTCTGAATCCGGGCCAGTGTGTTTTGTGTATGTATAGAGTGTTTATGTCTATCAGACCGCTGTGTATTCTGATACGTCCATCACTGCGGCTGTCCATCACCGGGGAGAAGTACGCAAAGAGCGATAAACGCTTGTTAAATGTCAGCATGTTTTGTTAATGAGTCACCGGGGCGCTGGGCTGTGCGCAGAAGAGCGAGGAGGGGATTAGCGAGCGATCTCCCACCTACAAATCACATTTTAATAATGGGCTTAGGAAGAATTTATGTGCAGAATTCGGCTTGTCACGATTCATCCCGAGAAGATAACAAACATTTTCAGTCTCCTAACAGAACGCAGATGCGCGGTGTCATTTTAGTACAAAACACATTCAAGAGCGAGAGAGAAAAGATCTCAAATATATGTGTGTGTGTATACAGAATTGTGCAAACGTTTGAGGCAGGTGGAAAGAAATGCTGTAACGTAAGAATGCTTAATTTTTTTATATTTAAGGGCCCAGATTCTCGTAGGAGATACGACGGCGTATCTCTAGATACGCCGTCGTATCTCTGAGTCTGAGGCGTCGTATCTTGGCGCCTGATTCAAAGAATTAGATACGCCAGAATTTGTATAAGATACGACCAGCTTAAGTCTCCTGCGCCGTCGTATCTTAACTGCATATTTACGCTGGCCGCTAGGGGCGTGTACGCTGATTTATGCCTAGAATTATGTAAATCAGCTAGATACGCTAATTCACGAATGTACGTCCGTCGCATTACAGATACGCCGTTTACGTTAGGCTTTTTTCCGGCGTAAAGTTACCCCTGCTATATGAGGCGTAGATGAGGCGTACCAATGTTAAATATGGACGTCGGAACAGCCTAAAAAATTTTCACGTTTTACATCGTTTGCGTAAGTCGTTTGCGAATAGGGCTGGGCGTCGTTTACGTTCACGTCGAAAGCATTGGCTACTTGCGGGTTAATTTGGAGCATGCGCACTTGGATATTTACACGGACGGCGCATGCGCCGTTCGTAAAAAGCGTCATTTACGTGGGGTCACATAACATTTACATAACACACGCCCACATCTTCCACATTTGAGTTAGGCGGGCTTACGCCGGCCTATTTACGATATGCCGCCGCAACTTTGGTTTGAGAATACGGCGTTGCCTGTCAAAGTTGCGGAGGCGTACCGTAAATAGGATACGTTATGCCCAAACAAAGATGCGCGCTTCTACGTAAATCCGGGCATAATTGTTTATTTTTATCACTTTACAGAATGCAATGTGAGCGAACAGAATAAAAATCTAAATCTAATCAATATTTGGTGTGACCGCCCCTTTGGCTTCAAACCAGCATCAAGTCTAAAGCCTCGCACACGCGATCGGATTTTCCGACAACAATTGTGTGATGGAAGGGTTTTTGTCAGAATTTTCGACAACAAATGTTTTATACGGCGGAACTTGAGAGTAACGAGGTTTACGAGCGTTTCGCAATACGAGCACTGTATTTTTAAAAAACCTGACTCGGTGTGCGAGTGTTGTCTCACAAAACAAGTAGGATTCAAGCCAAAGCGGTGTGCAATACCGCGTTTGGCCTGAGGTGGGGGGGGGCGCCGTTCAGAAATTCTCAGAAAATTGCGGAAATACTCAGTTTCCGAGGATTTCTGAGTTCAGCCGAGGTGTCCTAGGCCCTTTCCGAGTGTTTACGATGCTCTCTTGCGCCCCCCCCCGCCTCTGGCCGCATGTGGTATTGCATGTCATTGAAGTCAATGCGGAACAAATTATTTTTGTTTCCATTGACTTCAATGGGGAAACTTGCTTTGATATGCGAGTACTTTGTGTCTGTTAATGTGTTCCGTCGGTGTTCCGTCGGATGTTACCTGTCACCTGATTTGCTGAAACGTCAGGCTCTGTGATTGGCCGTCTATCAGGCGTCCAATCATAGCTGAGGATGGGAAGAGAGGATGGGAGAAGACATTGGGCACAGTAGCGGAAATTGATGGGCACACTGGCAGCAATTGATGGGCACAGTAGCAGCAGCAATTAAGGTGAACACTGGCAGCAATTGATGGGCACAGTAGTGGGAATTGATGGGCACACTGGCAGCAATTGATGGGCACAGTAGCAGCAGCAATTAAGGTGAACACTGGCTGTAATTGATGGGCACACTGGCAGCAATTGATGGGTACAGTGGCTGCAATTGATAGCACAGTCGCTGCGTTTGATGGCCTATGGCTCTAATCAGGTGCTTCCAAAAAATACCCCTCCACTGTAATTCAGGCTCCCGGCGCCTGAATAGGGGGTGGCAGCAGCAACTATAGATAGATTCATGCATTGTGGTGATAGAGGGGGTGGCAGGAGAGAGGGGGCAGCACCCGTGCTGTGTGGACCATGCCTGAGTAATGTGTGTTGTATAATGTGCCTGTGGGAAGACCATGTGTGACAACGCATTGATCACAACCTGGAAGAGCGTTGTCACCCTATCAGGGCTGGACTGGGACAAAAATTGGGCCCTGGACTTCATCCAGACTGGCCCACTTTGACAGGTCTCTCCCACAGTGGCCGGACAACTCCCGCACCCCCCCGGCCACCCAAGCCCCCTCTCCCCCTTCACTAGCCACTAGCCGTTTTACTTTATTAGAGTAGAATGGCTGGTACTCTTATAGGCAGTACCAGTGGGGAAGCTAGACATTATTTCTCCCGGGGCAAAGAATCAGTTTGGTGCCCCCCCCTCATGGGACACGATGAGGCAGAAGTGAGAAACTCCCAGGCTGCTGTCACTGAAGCCGGCCCACTGAGCCATCGGCCCACCGGGAAACTCCCTGTAGTCCCAATGGCCAGTCCATCCCTGCACCCTATAACAGGAAAAGCTGAAAGTTTCAGATTTAAAAGTATTGAGGACGACTTTGGACATTTTCCAGCGGAAACGTCAATGAGCTTGTTTAAAATCTAGCTAAGCTTCGGCCTGCAGGGATTTGAATTGGACTTTTTCGCTAGTCTTGGCGTTGACGAGGGCGAAACTTTATCTGACAGTTACTAAGTAAAAAAAATTCTGGAGGCGTGCACTGCGGTTGGTTGCCAAGCTCTGAAAGTTAAGAAGGGATTTGGACGGTTATCAAGAGCGAGGGAGCCGCAGGCCGAGCGCGCGATTTCGAGGGTGGCAGCGGGGGAGATCCCGGCGAGCTTTGTAAAGCCTCCTGCTCGGACTTATTAGCGATAACAGGGAATAAAGAAGGGAGGTGATTGATGGAAAATGAACCACGATACCGCGAGCAACCTCTAATCACATGCAATTAAGTAACAAGCGGGCGATGCAAGATGAACGAACGAGGTAGGGGGAGGGGAGGGAGGGGGGGGGGTCCACATTTTTATGAATATCTTGACAGAGGATGAAAAAATAACATGTTACTGAAAGTATCCAGAATCGCCCGCGCTCAGAGCAATGCATAACCCAGATAAATCTTTCAGGCACAAATAGAATAAAAGGATAATCTCTGCTTTGTGTCAAAACTCAACTCTGCACCTTTTCCGTGTAACGAGGAGCGAGGAGCTTTGAGGCCATTCCAGAAATTGGCCGAGTCACCCTGGAAATGATGGCGGATATAAAGAGCACCTGAGCATAAACATGACACCCGGCCGGGCCAGGACACCACGCTTCCAGATATTCTACAGGAAAAAAATTCGGGGGAAGGGAAAGTTGTGATTTAAGGAAGGAACGCGGACAATGTTGACGTTTCCAAAATAATTTATAAAAAGGAAAGCGGTGCGCCCTCAAATCCTTCCCTGTGTACTTTGGTTGAATAAAAGAGTCTGCCCACCCTTCTATTACCCCCCCCCCAAACTAATAATATATAAATATTAGGGATGCACCGATATATCGGTGCCGATACATATCGGCCGAAAACAGCTGTTTTGGCGACATGCCGAAACAGCTTAAAAATTGCCGATAATGGGCATCGGGTGCCCGTAAAAATGGGCACTCAGGTGCTCCGTCCGAGTGCAATGCACCAGCCAAAGAGTGTCACTGCCAAAGTGTCCCTGAGTCCTCCTGACTCGATCGGCTATTCAAAAATGGCGCCGGATGGCGCCATTACGTAACGGCGCATTTGCCGACCGGCCGAGCGGATACGAGCTTTCCCGAGCCTGGCTCCTGGCTCCTCAAGTCAGGAGGACTCAGGAGGAGGGACACTTTGGCAGTGACACTCGTTGGCTAGTGCAGTGCACTCGCCATAGGCAGAGGACGGAGCCGTGACAGCCCAGTCCTGTACAGCACAGCACAGCCCTGAGCCCAGCACAGCACAGCCATGTCCAGCACAGCACAGCCATGTCCAGCTTTAAGGTAATAAAGAAGCTGGTGGTGGCAGTAGGTGATGGTGGCAGGAGGTGGTGGGGGCATGAGGTGATGGTGGAAGGTTATGCTGGCACTGTGGCAGGAGGTGGGTGAGGTGATGGTGGCAGAAGGTAATGCTGGCAGGAGGTGGTGGGGGCATTAGGCGATGGTGGAAAAGGTAATGGTGGCACCATGGCAGGGGGTGGGTGAGGTGATGGTGGCAGGAGGTGGTGGGAGCAGGAGGTGATGGCGGCAAGAGCTGGCAGGAGGTGATGGTGGCAAGAGCTGGCAGGAGGTGATGGTGGCAAGAGCTGGCAGGAGGTGATGGTGGCAAGAGCTGGCAAGAGGTGATGGTGGCAGGGGGTGGTGGGGGCAGGAGGTGATTGTGGGGGTGGTGTTTTAACATACAATTATAAAAAAAAAAAGTCATTTTCGGTCTCGGTTTCGGCCTGACATTTTTTTTTATTTTGTTTTGGTTCTGAAATTTCCATTTCAGTGCACCCAGGGATGGACTGGCCATTGGGACTACAGGGAGTTTCCCGGTGGGCCGATGGCTCAGTGGGCCAGCTTCAGTGACAGCGGACCGCTGCCCCCCTCCGCTCCTCTGTCTCTTCCTTCCCGCAGTGCACTGCTCACCTCCTCTCCCTCCCTGCAGCACTCACCTGGGGGGAACAGAGTAGCAGGGGGGAGGGGACAGACAGCTGACTTAGCAGCTAAGGCCTGGGAGTTTCTCACTTCTGCCTAATTTTGTCCCATAAGGGGGGGCACTGAACTGATTCCTTGCCCCGGGTGAAATCATGTCTAGCTTCCCCACTGGTACTGCCTATAAGAATACCAGTACCAGCCGTTCTACTCTAATAAAGTAGAACAGCTAGTGGCTAGTGAAGGGGGAGAGGGGGCTTGGGTGGCCGGGGGGGGTGCGGGATTTGTCCGACCACCACGGGAGAGACCTGTCAAAGTGGGCCAGTCTGGATGAAGTCCAGGGCCAAATTATTGTCCCAGTCCAGCCCTGAGTGCACCCCTAATAAATATATATATATAAGAACAGGAAACTGAGGCTACAATTCGCCCATGATCACCAAAATTGAACAATAGAGGATTGGAAAAGCGTTGCCTGGTCTAATGAGTCTCATTTCAATTCCAATTCGCAATAGTGTGAACCCAGCCTCAGACTTGCAGTTGGGGGTTCGTAAAAACACAAGGGGGGGGGGTAATTTCTGCCACAAGCTCAAAGCATTGCAACCTGGCATGTGAACACCCACTTCTGCTGCCTTTGCAGCCTAATGCCGCGTACGCATAATCAGAATTTGCGACAACAAAACCGTGGATTTTTTTTCCGACGGATGTTGGCTCAAACTCGTGTTGCATACACACGGTCGCACAAATGTTCCTTTGAAATTCCGAACGTAATTGTTACAAAAAAATAACGAACATTCGTTAGGATGAATAAGCAAACCCAGAAAGTAAGCACAGCACAGGGATGGTGGGAACCCCTCATAATAAAGTTAACGAACATTCGACGAAAATTCGCATGCAATCCAATGGCAGTCGTCGACTCATTATGCTCATTATGAGGGGCTCCCACCATCCCTGTGCTGTACTGACTTCCTCCTGGGGCTGTGCCCCTGCTGTGCTCATTATGAGGGGCTCCCACCATCCCTGTGCTATACTGACTTCCTCCTGGGGATGTGCTCCTGCTGTGCTCATTATGAGGGGCTCCCACCATCCCTGTGCTGTACTGACTTCCTCCTGGGGCTGTGCCCCTGCTGTGCTCATTATGAGGGGCTCCCAACATCCCTGTGCTATGCTCATTATGAGGGGCTCCCACCATCCCTGTGCTGTGCTGACTTCCTCCTGGGTCTGTGCCCCTGCTGTGCTCATTATGAGGGGCTCTCACCATCCCTCTGCTGTGCAGACTTCCTCCTGGGGCTGTTACCCTGGTGTGCTCATCATGAGGGGCTCCCAACATCCCTGTGCCGTGCTGACTTCCTCCTGGGGCTGTTACCCTGGTGTGCTCATTATGAGGGGCTCCCAACATCCCTGTGTTGTGCTGACTTCCTCCTGGGGCTGTGCCCCTTGCTGTGCTCATTATGAGGGGCTCCCACCATCCCTGTGCCGTGCTGACTTCCTCCTGGGGCTGTGCCCCTTGCTGGGCTCATTATGAGGGGCTCCCAACATCCCTGTGCTATGCTCATTATGAGGGGCTCCCAACATCCCTGTGCTATGCTCATTATGGGGGGCTCCCACCATCCCTGTGCTGTGCTGACTTCCTCCTGGTGCTGTGCCCCTGCTGTGCTCATTATGAGGGACTCCCACCATCCCTGTGCTATGCTCATTATGAGGGGCTCCCAACATCCCTGTGCTGTGCTGACTTCCTCCTGGGGCTGTACCCCTTGCTGGGCTCCTTATGAGGGGCTCCCAACATCCCTGTGCTATGCTCATTATGAGGGGCTCCCACCATCCCTGTGCTGTACTGACTTCCTCCTGGGGCTGCGCCCCTGCTGTGCTCTTTATGAGGGGCTCCCACCGTCCCTGTGCTGTGCTGACTTCCTCCTGGGGCTGTACCCCTTGCTGTGCTCATTATGAGGGGCTCCAATAGGGTTGCCACCTGTCCAGGATTCACCCGGACAGTTCGGGTTTGGGATCTTGTGTCCGGGTTTCAGTCTGCCTGAAACCCCGGACACATTATTTAGACTGGGCTGTGGCTGCCCAAGTAACTGAGGTAGTCACACAAAAATCTGTTGCCATTCAGGAGATGCGGGCCGCTGTCTGGGGGCAGGGTTGGCATCACTGAGGGGGAGCCACGATGTCAGCAAGAGCAGTTTGGCCACACCCACTGTTTGCCGCAGCGCGCTGCATTACCACTGTCCTTGAGGCACCCAAAGGTGCCCCAGGTCTTTTATTATCCGATTGTGTATACTGCCTTGTCCCGCTAAAGTGTTCGGGTTTGGCTTGAAGAAAAGGTGGCAACCCTAGGCTCCAACCATCCCTGTTTTGTGCTGAGTTCCCGCCGGGTTTGTTAGTTCGTATTTCGTAATTCGTGTCCGAAATTCAATTTGGATTGAATACGAATTTTCGTTGGATTATTTGGTCCAGCTCTCATTATTTGGCGTATTTTCCTTCTGGTGATCTCAGCATTAGACGCCATCCTCCCTTTTCCTGGACGGCGTCCATTCTCTCTCTCAGCTGTGGGATCCTCGCAGACGGTAAGGTGGGTGGTCAGGTCTTCGCAGCTGACGGGATCCCTCCTTTTCTTTTATAACTCATGAAAGAAAAGCTCAACCTGTGTTTATGTACACGGATAGAAAAACAGGTAGAGAGGTTTTTTTTTTTTTGTTTTTTTTTGCGCCCTGCGGTATTTTATTGAAGAACGGGAATTTTTGAAAAGGCCTGGTTTGGGGGCCGCGGGGCTTTCCCACAAAAGGTCGCATTCATGGCAGAAAACGTTCCCGCCGTCCGTTTTCCTTATTGCTTTTCCCTCCGCGCTGCCTACCAATAACACTGAGCTATTTTCCCTGTGTCTGGACAGCGCTGCGGAGGAAAGCTAATATTTGAGGATTCACGGTCGGGTGAGGAGTCTATCTGTACTGGAACACAATCCAGCGCAGGAGAGATCAGGAGGAATGTGCTGCCGATGAGCGCAAAAAATGATTTAATACACTCGTGTGTGGGCTGTAATTTGTGAAAAATACTAATGGGACAGTAAGCAGCTAATTTATTTTCACCATTTCCAAACAGTCATTTGAAATAAAAACCACACCAAAATGTATTTGGATTAATAAAATAATTCATCAGTGCTGCCCATCAATGCCCATCTGTGCTGCCTATTCATGCCACCTACCAGTGCCCATCAATGCCGCCTATTAGTGCTCATCATTGCTACATATTAGTGCTGCCTCATCAGTGCCCATCAGTGCAGCCTATTAGTGCCCATCAGTGCAGCCTCGTCAGTAAAGGAGAAAAATTACTTATTTACAATATTTTCTGACAGAAACTAAGAATTTTTTTTTTTTTTTTTAAATGAATAAAATCTGTTTTCATTGCACTGCTTATTTAAATGTCAGTGATGATTGTGCCAGGTTTCTATGCTTCTCTATGTAACACAGGCAGATCGTGGCTGGTGGGAGGGGCCAGCAGGGGGCTGTATATAGTAGCTTTCTGGAAAGCATAGATGTGAATGTGTCCCATAGGAAACTATGTTAAATGGACTGTATTGCGTTTCTGCAAAACGCACTAAAAAACGCAAAGGTGTGAACCTAGAGGAGGCAATTTCAGTCCAGGGGGGGAGCCTGTACAGGAAGGCCGGAGGTCACATTTAAAGGGATATTCAATAGGGACATGTATTGCAGAAATATATAGCTAGATTCAGAAACACTTACGATGGCGTAAGTCCGAATCCGCGCCGTCTAATTTTTAAGCGTATTCTCAAACTGAGATACTCTTAAATCTTGCTAAGATACGACCGGCGTAAGTCTCCTACGCCGTCATATCTTAGTTGCATATTTACGCTGGCCGCTAGGGGCGTGTACGTGGATTTACGCCGAGAATATGCAAATAAGCAAGATACGCCTATTCACAAACGTACTTGCGCCCGATACGCCGTTTACGTAAGGCATTTTTCCGGCGTAAAGATAAACCACCAAAAAGATGCCGCAGCCCATGCAAGGTATAGGCGACGGAACAGCCGTCGTATTTTACGTTGTTTGCGTAAGCGTACGTGAATGGGGCTAGGCGTAGGTTACGTTCACGTTGACAGCAAGCAGTATTTGCTATTTACGCCCCCTACCTGCCTAATTTATATTTACACTATGCCGCCGTAACTTAGGACGCAAGTTCTTTGTGAATACGGTACCTGCCTCTCTAAGTTACGGCGGCGTAGTGTATCTGAGATACGCTACGCCCGCACAAACTTAAGCCAGTCTTTCTGAATCTGGCTAATACTGAATATACCCCCCCAGACATACACTGTAAGGGCCAGATCCACATACATGTAGAACAGCGCAGCGTATCAGAGATACACTACGCCGCCGTACCTTACCTGGCGTTGTTTCGAATCCTCAGCGAGTTCACGCCGTAATGTTACGGCGGCGTAGTGTATTTCTGCCGGCGGATTTCAAATTGGGCGGGTTGGGGGCGGGTTTCATGTAAATGAAGCGCGTCCCCGCGCCGAATGAAATGCGCAAAATTTCCCGCTGTGCATTGCGCTAATTGACGTCGCTAGGACGTCATTTTTTAAACTTAGACGTGAGTTACGTCCATCCCTATTCACGGACGACTTACGAAAAAAAAAAGAAAAAATTAAAATTCCGACGCGGGAACGACGGCCATACTTAACATGGCAAGTCTATGTATACGCCGCAAAACAGTAGCTTTAACTATACGCCGGAAAAAGCCGACTACAGACGACGTTAGAAAATGCGACGGCCGCGCGTACGTTCGTGGATCGTCGTAAATCGCTAATTTGCATACACGACGCGGAAAACGGCGTGAACGCCACTCAGCGGACGCCAAAGTATTGCATCTTAGATCCGAAGACGTACACCTGTCGGATCTAACCCAGAAGCCGTCGTATCTTGTTTTGAGTATTCAAACTAAAGATACGACGCGGGAAATTTGAAATACGCCGGCGTATCAGTAGATACACCGGCGTACTAGCTCTGTGAATATGACACTAAGTTCTTATTTCTAATTAAAAGCCTCACATACCTACACAGGGAGGATTCAGTTGGTCGGTATAATAACCCCGGGCATTTCTAGAGGCCGTCATTACCGAGAACTGCCGCTCGCTCTGGGTGGGCGTATAATCGGCGTCCGGCTCTGCGCAGGGAACACGACGCACCGTAGTCCTCCCGCGCTCCTCGGTTTTTGTAACCCCACGCTGGCAGGGCAGACTGGATTGCATTCATGGGAATATTTTTACAGCCTTGTTCTGGGGGGATCGCGCTGCTCGCCGGTCAGTGCGGACTGACGTCTGAGTGCTAAGTAAACACGGGGTCGTCGCAGGGGGTGGGGGTCAGCTAAACAGACAGTGGGGGTCAGTTAACTAATATTTATATATTCCAGCGGGGCGGCGGGGCCGTCACCGCCACCATCGAAGGCTTTCGCAGAAGGATGTTAATATTGCGCTCACTCAGATCCCAGCGCACATTCGGTTCTTTAGGAGAGAAGAAAAAGAATCGCAAAACAAAAAAGAAAGAACCAATATAAAAAAAATGCTACATTGTTATTATTAGATTCATCTATTTTGTATGTCGAAGTGTATCTAAACCCAACAGCAAGAAATAAATATATTGTGGCTTACCAGTTCTTAGATGTGCTGGCTGCATTAGTTTTCTTATTTCAGTACATTTTTTGCAAATTGTCTCCACCCCCTACCCACCTCTGAGCACTGTCTCTTGGCTCCACCCCTACCCACCTCTGAGCATTGTCTCTTTGCTCCACCCCCTACCCACCTCTGAGCACTGTCTCTTGGCTCCACCCCTACCCACCTCTGAGCATTATCTCTTGGCTCCACCCCCTACCCACCTCTGAGCACTGTCTCTTGGCTCCACCCCTACCCACCTCTGAGCACTGCCTCTTGACTCCACTCTCTCCCCACCTCTAAAGCACTGTTTCTTGGCTCAACCCCCTACCCACCTCTGAGAACGGTCTCTTGGCTCCACCCCTACCCACCTCTGAGCATTGTCTCTTGGCTCCACCCCCTACCCACCTCTGATCACTGCCTCTTGACTCCACTCTCTCCCCACCTCTAAAGCACTGTCTCTTGGCTCCACCCCTACCCACCTCTGAGAACTGTCTCTTGGCTCCACTCCCTACCCACCTCTGAGCACTGCCTCTTGACTCCACTCTCTCCCCACCTCTAAAGCACGGTCTCTTGGCTCGACCCCCTACCCTCCTCTGAGAACTGTCTCTTGGCTCCACCCCTACCCACCTCTGAGAACTGTCTCTTGGCTCCACTCCCTACCCACCTCTGAGCACTGCCTCTTGACTCCACTCTCTCCCCACCTCTAAAGCACTGTCTCTTGACCCGACCCCCTACCCACCTCTGAGCACTGCCTCTTGACTCCACCCCTACCCACCTCTGAGAACGGTCTCTTGGCTCCACCCCTACCCACCTTTGAGCACTGTCTCTTGACTCCACCCCCTACCCACCTCTGAGCACTGCCTCTTGACTCCACTCTCTCCCCACCTCTAAAGCACTGTCTCTTGGCTCGACCCCCTACCCACCTCTGAGAACTGTCTCTTGGCTCCACCCCTTACCCACCCCTGAGCACTGCCACTTTTAGAGAATACAGAACCAAGTATAAAGGAGACAGTTGGTATCTAATAGACCCCAGATCTCTCCATGAAGGGTGCCTGTCACATGCCTATTGCTGTCATAAGAGATTCCTCACAGGGTCCCTCACACGGAGAGCCACCGCCGCCTCATCTGTGTCCACCAGTGCCACCTACCAGTGCACAACAGTGCCACTTACCAGTGCCACCTACCAGTGCACAACAGTGCTAGTTACCAGTGCCACCTACCAGTGCCCACCAGTGCCACCTATCAATTCCCACCAGTGTCACCTATCATTGCTGATCAGTGCTGCCAATCAGTGCTGATCAGTGCTGCCAATCAGTGCCCATCAGTGCCTCATCATCAGTGCCGTCTATCAGTATCTCCCAACCAAACTTTATATGCTAACCAGTTTTGTATATTTCCGATGCATTTAATGTTAAATTTGATAAATAATGTTTGTTCCATTTCTTCAGAGCCATTATTGAATTGGTCATGTCACAAACCCCCCGATGAAGCCAATGGATTGGCGAAACTAGTCGGGCAGATCTGACCACTGGCCTGTATTTTGATGTTGTGCTCCCACACTCTATTTGTACTGCCTATATATACATGAACCAATTTTTATTCCTATGTAATCATTAAAAAAAATTTACTTTTATAAATTTACTGTGTTTGGTTCCTATTTGTTGACACCGCTATAATCCCATTCCCTCTTTTTGCCGTCTATCAGTGTTACCTATCAGTGCCACTTATAAGTGCCCTTCAGTGCTGCCCATCAGTGTCACCCATCAGTGTCACCCACATAGGCGTGCACACAGGGTGTGCCCGATGTGCCCAGGCACACCCTAATCACCCCATGCAGCCCTGGGAGCCCCTCCCGCAGTGCTGGCTTCCCTCCTCTCCCAGAGTTGGGATCACAGAGAGGTAAGTAGTCTTGAGCCCAGCAATGAGAACCTACCTATTTTCCTTGTGAGGGCTCTCCGGAATAGTATCAGTAGCTCTGAGTTTTAGTGAAGATAGGAGGCCTGAGTCCTCTCCCCAGACCGGGAGGCTGCACTGGATCATTGAGGGTCAGCTGTGGCCACGATCTTTGATCCCTCCACTGATGTGAGATGGAAAGCCAAGGAGCTAATGACCACCTGGACACTGTGTGACCTCTGAAGGCCCCGGCTACCATCTACCCATCAATCAAAGATGTGGTCACCACACCAGCCATGCCTCAAAGATTACCCTGAGATTTACATGGAATCCAACCAGGCAGGGAACCTTCATTTTCCATGTGGTGGTATTCTTCACAACCTACAATGACCCTTACAATACCATACAATAATGGAGGGATATTATTCAGTGCCATCCATACATAGATAATAGATGGAGAAGAACGAGATGTCTTCAGCAAATCAGACACACTGGCCTGGATTCAGAAAGGAGTTACATCGGCGTATCTCCAGATACGCCGTCGTAACTCCGAATGCGGGCCGTCGCATCTCGGCGCCTGATTCATAGAATCAGATACGCCTCAATGTTGCCTAGATGCGAGCAGCGTAAGTCTCTTACGCCGTCGTATCTTAGGGTGAAATATTTACGCTGACTGTTAGCGGCGCTTCCCAAGACTTCCACGCCGAATATGCAAATTAGGTAGATACGCCGATTCAGAAACCTACGTCCGCCCGGCGTATTTTTTTACGCCGTTTACCTAAGGCTTTTTCCGGCGTAAAGTTACCCCTGTTCTATGAGGCGTAGCCAATGTTAAGAATGGATGTCGGGCCAGCGTCGAAAGTTACGCTCACGTCGATAGCATTGACTATTTGCGGCGTAATTAGGAGCATGCGCACTGGCATACGTTCACGGACGGCGCATGCGCCGTTCGTTAGAAACGTCATTTACGTGGGGTCACACTTAATTAGCATACAACTCGCCCACATCTTCCAATTTTGAATTAGGCGGGCTTACGCCGGCCCTCCTACGCTACGCCGCCGTAACTTCGGGCGCATAATCTTTCTGAATACCATACTCGCCTCACAAAGTTACGGCGGCGTAGCGTATAGGAGATACGCTACGCCCGCCTAAAGATACACATTTGTATCTGAATCTGGCCCACTGTTGGCATCCAACCCATTCGTGACGCAATTGTTTTCATTTTCTCCATAAGGTGACCAGATTTTAAAAATTAAATCCGGGGACATCATTTTTTTTTACTAGTAATGGCGGCAATCAGCGACTCTCTGCCCTATCGCCACCGCCGCCGGTCTCACAGCCTGTCAAGTATTAGGCCTCGTACACACGATCAGTCCATCCGATGAGAACGGTCTGAAGGACCGTTGTCATCGGTTAACCGATGAAGCTGACTGATGGTCCGTCGCGCCTACACACCATCGGTTAAAAAAACGATCGTGTCAGAACGCGGTGACGTAAAACACAACAACGTGCTGAAAAAAACGAAGTTCAATGCTTCCAAGCATGCGTCGACTTGATTCTGAGCATTTGTGGAATTTTAACCGATAGTTGTGCCTACTAACGATCGTCTTTTTCCCATCGGTTAGAAATCCATCGGTTAAAGCGGATGTGCCATGGGAAAAAAATATTAAAAGCCAGCAGCTACAAATACTGCAGCTGCTGACTTTTAATATTAGGACACTTACCTGTCCTGGAGTCCAGCGCTGATCGCAGCAGAGCACGAGCGATCGCTCGTCTCTCTGCTGCTCCCCCCGCCATCCACGCTGAGGGAACCAGGAAGTGAAGCGCTCCGGCTTCACTGCCCGGTTCCCTACGGCGCATGTGCGAGTCGCGCCTGCCGATTGGCTCCCGCTGTGTGCTGGGAGCCGAGTGTTCCCAGCACACAACGGGGGGGCGACGGGATGTGACGCAATGCCCGTCTTTTGCCCGTGAATGCCGGGCCGGAAGTGGGTGCAAATACCTGTCTTTAGACAGGTATCTGCACCCCCTCCCCCCTGAAAGGTGTCAAATGTGACACCGGAGGGGGGAGGGTTCCGATCAGCGGGACTCCACTTTAGGGTGGAGAACCACTTTAAATTTAAAGCAAGTTGGCTTTTTTTTAACCTATGGTTAAATAACCTATGGGGCCCACACACGATCGGTTTGGACCAATGAAAACGGTCCATCAGACCGTTGTCCTCTGGTTAACCTTGGCCCAGATTCAGGTAGATCCGCGCAATATTTGCGTGGGCAAAGAGCAAAGATTTTTCTCTGCGCCCACGCAAATATTTCGATTTGCCCGCGATTCACGGAGCAGTAGCTCCGTAAATTGCGCGGGCGCTATGCTAATTAGCCCTGCGTAAGGGCGCCTAATGTAAATGATCCCGCCGGGGGCGGGAATCATTTAAATTAGGCGCGCTCCCGCGCCGAGCGAACAGCGCATGCTCCGTCGGAAAACTTTCCCGACGTGCATTGCGGCAAATGACGTCGCAAGGACGTCATTTGCTTCTAAGTGAACGTGAATGGCGTCCAGCGCCATTCACGAATCACTTACGTAAACGACGTGAAATTTTAATTTCACGAGCGGGAAGGGCGGCTATACTTTAGCATTGGCTGCTCCTACTATGAGTATGGCCGCGCCCCCTAGCGGCCAACGCAAGAATGCAGCCTGAGATATGAAGGCATAAGGAGGCTTATGTCTGTCATATCCTAGGCTGCAGTCCGCGTAGCGATGTTCCTGAATCAGGGGCATTCGCTACACGGGAGCAAAACAGCTATTGCGCCGCGCAACCTTCTTGAATCTGGGCCCATAGGTTTAAGAAAAAAGCACTTGCGGGTTTAACCTATCTTGATATTTTTGTGCAATTCTCCTTTAAGGGGGCGTGGCAGGGGGTGTGTCCTATGCCTGCATACTTTTGCTGATAGGTGTCCCTCATTCCCATCTCAGAAAGTTGGGAGGTATGGATCAGTAAGAAATGTTCTTTTGGGTGGAATGGCCCTCTACATCCAAATGAAAAAGTCCGTACCGTGGAAGAAGTAAAAAGAGCCTCAGCAATGACCTGGAAGTCATCTTTAATTTCTGCCATAAGAGGTGGTTACGAGGACTGGGGCTTTCTATAATCCCTTTTCTTTAGCACCAGTCACTTTCCATTGGCCAAGTCAAATTTTATGTGGAGGATCCATTAAACAGGCAGTTAAATAGCTTAGGTTACATTAAACTGGCTTAGCTGGCCTCGGCGAAAGGGGGGGTGGGGGGGGGCTCAGTGATTTTCCTGCCCCTCATCCAGAGATTCGATAAGGATGTGTCTTCTCCTGTAGGGTCTCCAGGTCTAACGAAGACCAGATGGGCCTAATTAGTCCGTCTGCTCTGAGAACATGGCTGAGCTGTCACATTTGCCCCGACTTCTAGTAAATGGGACAGGACCCGTCATGGATTCCAGATGACGAGGATCGGCGGCGCGCATTCCCAGCGGATATATAAAGGTGCTCGCCGCTTTTTATTGGCTTCTATCGTCGTTTTATTGATGGATTTCAAATATCTTCACCAGGGATCGCCGCTAAAGACCTACTGTGGGCAGAGGTATAAAATGCCCTTTAGGCCGCGTTCAAACCTAGTTTTTCATGGACACGCTTTTTTTTACGTTTTTTTTTTCTGGGGGGTTTCATGTGTTTTCATGCTACACACATAGGGAATCCTATTCATTTTATTGGGCTGCCTTCTGCATGCCAAAGTAGCTCATGTATTTTTTGGGGCCTTCGCGTGTTTTTTAACCTTGCGTTTTGAGGCATTTGTGTTTTTAGGTGTGCAAAAACACGTGCCTGCTCGCTGTGTTTGTTCATGAACCGCTTGCCGACCGCCGCACGACGATATACGTTGACAGGGTGGCACGGGCAGGCAAATGGGCATACCCGTACGTCCCTTTAAATTTGCCGCCCAGCAGGCGCCACGGGGTTAGCCCGCCGCGTGCCACGTGACTGCACCCGCGTGTCCCGGGAACTCGATGTTCCCGGGTGGCCCGCGATTGGGGTCGGCAAAGGCTTTCCCCTGTTCTGCCTAGTGACACGTCAGGGATCTACTGTTCCCTGTGATCGGGAACAGTGATCACTGACATGTCACTGGTAGCTCCTCCCCCTAACAGTTAGAATCACTCCCTGGGGGAGCTGTGGTGGCTCAACGCGATTGGCACTGCGCTGACAAGCCATTCACCGCAGCTAGGGGTTCGGATCCCGGTCTCGGCTACATGTAAATTGAGTTTGGTGGTCTCAGCCCGGCTCCCGGTGGGTGTGCTATGCGAGGTAAGCCTGCGCTTAGTACGCCCACCCGCCTCCCACAAAAAAACACCACACTTACACGCACTCGAAATTTGGGTTAACATGAGAGGCGAAGGACTAACGAGGCTGGTGGAGCGGGCTAGATCCTCTCACTCCCTTATAGGGAGTCCCTCTGCCCCGTTGGGCTTCAAAGCGGAGCAGGTAGGGCGGGCTGTGTGGGAGGACCCCCTCACACACCCGCCATTGCCACCCGGGGCATGGAGAATGGTGGCAGATTGCCTCTGGGGGAGGCCTGCCTACTCCCAACTCCTGCAGTCCGGCTTCTCTCTTGAGTACACGCACAAAATACACTTTAAAAATAAAAAAAATAAAGAATCACTCCCTAGGACACACTTAACCCCTTCCTCGCCCCCCTACTGGTTAACCCCTTCCCTGCCAGTGTCATTTACACAGTAATCGGTGCATTTTTATAGCACTGATCGCTGTATAAATAGCAAAAATATGCAAAATAGCGTCAAAAGTGTCCGATGTGCCCGCCGCAATATCGCAGTCACAATAAAAAATCGCAGATCGCTGTCATTACTAGTAAGAAAACAAAAATAATATTAAAAAATGACATAAAACTTTCCCCTTTTTTGTAGACGCTATAACTTTTGCGCATACCAATCAATATACACTTTTTTTTTATCCAAAAATATGTAGAATACACATCGGCCTAAACTGAGAAAAAAAAGTTTTTTTATATATATTTTTGGGGATATTTATTATAGCAAAAAGTAAAAAATATTTTTTTTTTTTTTAACCACTTAAGGACCGCCTCCTGCACATTTACGTTGGCAGAATGGCACGGCTGGGCACATGCACGTACAGGTACATGCTGTGCTAGTACCCAGCCGTGGGCCGCGGGCGCGCGCCCCCGACCCGGTCTGAAGCTCCGTGACCGGGACCCGCGGACCCGATCGCCGCTGGAGTCCCGCGATCGGTCCCTGGAGCTGAAGAACGGGGACAGCTGTGTGTAAACACAGCTTCCCCGTTCTTCACTGTGACGGCGTCATCGATCGTGTGATCCCTTTTATAGGGGGACACAATGGATGACGTCACACCTACAGCCACACCCCCCTACAGTTGTAAACACACATGAGGCCACACATAACCCCATCAGCGTCCCCTTGTGGTTAACTCCCAAACTGCAATTGTCATTTTCACAGTAAACAATGCATTTTAAATGCATTTTTTGCTGTAAAAATGACAATGGTCCCAAAAATGTGTCAAAATTGTCCGAAGTGTCCGCCATAATGTCGCAGTCACAAAAAAAATCGCTGATCGCTGCCATTAGTAGTAAATAAATGCAATAAAAAAAAATGCAATAAAACTATCCCCTATTTTGTAAATGCTAAAAATTTTGCGCAAACCAATCGATAAACGCTTATTGCGATTCTTTTTACCAAAAATAGGTAGAAGAATACGTATCGGCCTAAACTGAGGAAAAAAAATATTTTTATATATTTTTGGGGGATATTTATTATAGCAAAAAGTAAAAAATATTGCATTTTTTTCAAAATTGTCGCTCTATTTTTGTTTATAGCGCAAAAAATAAAAACCGCAGAGGTGATCAAATACCACCAAAAGAAAGCTCTATTTGTGGGGAAAAAAGGACGCCAATTTTGTTTGGGAGCCACGTCGCACGACCGCGCAATTGTCAGTTAAAGCGACGCAGTGCCGAATCGCAAAAACTGGCCGGGTCCTTTATCTGCATTTTGGTCCGGGTCTTAAGTGGTTAATTGGCGATCTTTTTTGCAGATAAACCTAAAATAAATCCCCAAAGTAAATGAAATCTTTCCTTCTCCACTTGTAGGGCGCCCAGCGTCTCAGAAACTCCATGAAATGGTGAAGAAGGAATGTTCCGATGTAATTTACTGAACTCCATTAGAATTTATTATTTGCCGGATGATCTTCCCGCTATAAAATTCTCATCTTGAAGTCAACAACTCTGTTTACTGGCGGAGTTATGATTTGTTTATATCCAGCGGGAAGATTTTTTTTTCTCCCGAAAAACGAAATAAGAGATGACAACGTGAAGTGGCTTCAGACGTGTTATTGCGGGGAGAGCGAGGGACCACCCGCCCCGGCTCCTATCTGCGGATCGCTAACGGCCCACAACCATATTTGGACTTCGGGAGCAAATCATGAAATTGTCAAATTCTTCGAAATAAAAATAAAAACTCAAACCACATCCTCCGATTTGCTTTTTGCAAACCTGATGCGTTACCGTATTTATCGGCGTATACCGCGCACTTTTTTGCAGTGAAAATCAGGGCAAAATCGTGGGTGCGCGATATACGCCGATACCCGCTTTCCCGCGCCGAGTTTGAATACTGCGCCGGCATATACCGAGCGCAGTACAATCGTGTATAGTTGGGCAGTCTCGGCTCCTCTCGCGCTCACGTCCTGGACGTACAGGACGTGAGCGCGAGAGTAGCCGAGCCTGCCCGACTATACACGAGTGTACTGCGCTCGGTATATGCCGGCGCAGTATTCAAACTCGGCGCGGGAAAGCGGGAAACGAGCGGCGAGGACGCCGCAGAAGGACGCCGGACCGGACGAAGAGGACACACGAAGCCGCAGACGGACGCCGGACCCGACGAGGCCGCCGATGGACACCGCGCAAGACACCAAAACTGTAAGTACAAAAATCTTTTTTCCACAGGAATTTCGGGGCAACTTTAGGGGGCGCGCTATACGCGGGAGCGCGCTATACCCCAATAAATACGGTACTGCATGTTAAATCGGACCTCCGGCCTTCCCTTCAGTCTTGCACAGTTGTAATGTAATGTGCATTAGAAGCTACAGATAGAGCCTGCCTTATTTCCTGGCTGGAGGATGTCCAGTGCAATTTAATAGATGCAGCTTGACAGCTTGTGCATTGAAGGGTGACCACGTGTCCCGGATCGCCTGGGACAGTCCTGCATTTTGCAGGTCTGTCCCGACTCCCGGGCACCTTCATTCCAGGACAATACAGTGTCACGGAATGAAACTGACACAGCCTCCCACCAAGCCAAACTGATGCCCCCAAACAAGGCCGCCACATCACCGCTTTACTCACTGACAGTACTTGTCCTGGCCTGGAAGGCCTGGAGGAGCACAATCCCCACCCCCTGCTTGTGATTGGAGAAATCATAAATCCCGCCTCTTGTGTCCAATCAGTGTGCTGTGATTCGTTACACCACAAGGTGATTTTTGGGAAGGGGGTGTCCCAGAATGGTAGTTTGGAAATGTGGTCACCCTAGTGCATTGTGGTGCACGGCGGTGCAGGTCCCTTGCCATTTACTGTACTATATGTTAGGGTGCCATTCCATGTGTTAAAGGGGGAGTTCACCCGAAAAAAAATTTTTAACATTCGATAGGGCCTAATTACGGGAAGCAGAATCGGGTGTTTTGATTAAAATCAATGCAGTACTTATCTTTTTTGAGATAGATGGGCACAGTGCCGGCCCAAGACATTGTGCTGCCTGGGACCAAGAATGAAATGCTGCCCCCCCCCCCCAAAAAAAATCACGTCATGGCTCTATACATGTATAAAGAGGACCTGTCATGGCTCTATTCATGTGATAAAGACAAAATTGCTTAAGGAAAGCAACCAATGGTCGGACTTTATAGGCAACACAGACAGGAATAGCAAAAAATATATAGTTTTATTACAAAGTAGTTACATAAAACAACATTAAAAAGAAAACCATACAAGATGTCAGGTATGTATGTTGCCTATAAATGTCCCCTGTGCGTCTACGCGTTTCGCCATGAGGCTTCTTCTGGACAGACAAGAGAGGAAAATAGTCAAAGTCATCCGAACCACATAGGCATAGATATATCCTGTACACAGGCTGTCTCCCGGGGGCAAACGCTACTATCCAATCTGCCATAATGAGTAATTACATTGTACCGGGGACACGCACGGGGACGGGACGGTATTAGGATCATAAGAATTTGTGGGTAGAGTAGGAGGGAGCGGCAATGCAGAGGGCTGGAGAGGCGGAGTTCCGATCAGAGCCAAAAGCTAGGGGGAACAGATTCCGACGGGCAACCATTCTCGGAGGTTCCTCAGAGGGAGCGGCGCCTGCCTTTCTCACTCGCAGACTGCTCTCCTCTGGCTGCGAGTGTCCTCACAGGCAGCAGAGTGGGCTGTCTGGTGGGCGGCAGAATGCTGCCCCCCTAAAAGTGCTGCCTGGTACCCATGGTACCACCCGGTCCCATCATAGGGCCGGCCCTGGATGGGCACACTGTCAGCGCTTGATGTTTTTTTTTTCAGTTTGTTTGCATCCTCCCAAAAATGTTGAGCACCAGCCGCCACTGATTGCAAGGAATAGGTGTGGACAGAGTAGTAAAAAAAGAACACTAGCAGGATAGAGCGCCTCAAAGGCTAATGGTTTGGAAATAGTTTATTGGACATCAAAATACTACATGAAATAGCCATAGACCAAGTGTGTCAATAACCCAAGGAACCCCAAACCCAGCCGCCCCCCCCACCCGCAATCCCCCCATCCTATACAAGTCTTAGGTTTTTCAGAATACTCCAGGACGCTGGAGTGGGGGGTGGGCCCATTTAGGTAGGGGAACCTTAGGTTATTTAGCATACTCAAGGGTGCTGAAATGGGGGGTGGTCCCTTTTAGATGGGGGGGCTTTAGGTTCTTTAGCATACTCCGGGACACTGGATTGGGGGGGGGCCCTTTTGGGTGAGGGGGGGTTTAGGTTATTCAGCATACTCAGGGATGCAGGAGTGGGCCCCTTTGCCCTTTTGGATTTGGGGACCCTTGGATGGGATGGAGGGATTGCATGTGGGGGGAGGTCTGGGTTTTGGGTTCCCCTTGGTCTATGGCTTTTATATGTAGTCATTTGATGTCCAATAAACTATTTCTATACCAATATTATTATCCTTTAAGGTGCTTTTTATCCTGATGGTGTTCTTTGTCTACTAGATTGGACTTTGGATGCACTTCTCCTGAAAGGGTTTGTCATTTAGCGGGTTGTCCACTTCCAGGACTTTTTTTTTTCATAGGTGTGGAGAGAACATAGCTCTTTTGCATGCATGATGTGATATGTAGAGTCTCCCTCTAGTGGCTGCCTTCATGTCACTGCAGTCTCTCATCCTCCATGATCAACAGCTGCTGAATTCTGTGGTCTTCACTCAGCAGAGATATATAGAGAGTGCGTTGCTTTATTTATATATATATATATATATATATATATATATATATATATATATATATATATATATATATATATATATACACACAGAATATGTTTTATATATTATTGTTTTGTACAGCTTCGCAGCTTATGTTGGTGATATATTATTCAATAAATATCTAACAAAAGTATTAATTGTCTGCATGATCAGGACTCCCATATGGAGTCTTTAATTAATGTATCCATGTATATAAAATAATATTGTAATATACTGTATACTCTGTATATTATCACTTTGTACTGCTCCACAGCATATGCCGGTGATGAATTAGTCAATAACATCTAACAATAGTAATAACTGTCTGTATGGTCAAGCAGGGCCGCCATCAGGGGGGTACAGGCAGTATACCTGTAAGGGGCCCGGAGGTCCCCAGGCCCCCGGATGGCAACCCCCCGTTTTTTTATTTATTTTTTTATAAAAAAATATCTTTTTTTTTTTTATATATTTTTATTTAATTTTTTATTAAAGGGTCAAGAGGTCCCCAGGGGCCCGTAGATCCCCAGGGCCACGTATGACAACACCCCCCTTTTTTTATAAAAAAAAATCTTTTTTTATATATATCTTTTTATTTCTTTTTTATATATATATATATATATATATATATATATATATATATATATATATATTCTTTTTATTATTATTATAGATATATATATATATATATATATATATATATATATATATATATATATATATATATATATATTTTTTTTTTTTAATTAAAGGGCCCAGAGTTTCCCAGGATGGCTACCCCCCTTTCTTTATAATTTTTTTTTATATATATATATATTTTTTTATATATATTTTTCTTTACTTCTTCTTTTTTTGTAAATAATAATTCCTGATGGCGGCCCTGTGGTCAAGCCTCCCACACTTATCTATAAATGTATATTCAAACTATGATTGTTATACAGTATATCCTCTGTGTGTTATCATTTGTACGGTTCCACAGCATATGTTGGTGCTATATTTGTCAATAATATCTAACAATAGTAAAAATCCTTTGTATGATCAGGGATCCCACACCTAGTATCTTAAGTGTTTGTTTATACTGTATCGTAATGTTATTGTAATATTTCCTCTAAGTATAATGACCTTGTGCAGTCCCACAGCACTTGTTGGCGCTATAATAGTAGATAATATCTAAAAATAGCAATAACCATCTGTATGGTCAGGGCTTTTACAACTATGGCTCAATTCCCACTGCTAACACACCAGGGTAAGGGATCATTTCAGTGGCATCACTAGGGTTGGTGTCACCTGGTGTGGTAAAACATTCTTTCACCCCCCCCTCCCCCGGCACTGAGCAGGCTAGTGTTTCGGTGCGGCTCTCCCCCCTTAAAGTGGTTGTAAACCCTTATTTGTCACTTTTACCTACAGGTGAGCCTATAATACGGCTCACCTGTAGGTATCAAGAATATCTCCTAAACCTGTATGGTTTAGGAGATATTCCCCCCGCAATGCGCCGCTGATTGCAGCGGCGCATGCGCAGGGGGGATCCTCGGCTAAAGGACCGGCATCCGCCGGACCTTGCCGAATTTAAATCTCCCACGCGCAGGAGTGACGTCATCGCCGCTCCAGCCAATCACAGCACTGGAGCGGCGATACCCGGAAGACACGCCGGAGAAGATGACATCTCGCTCGGCGTGGACCAGGTAAGTGTTCCTCACCTCGTTCCGAGGTAAGTATTTCATAATCAGCCAGTATGCGGTGCATACTGGCTGATTATGCCTTTTGCCTTGCAGGTTTAAAAAAAAAAAAAAGTTTATGCGGTTTACAACCGCTTTAACCTGCCACAATAGATGGAGCCGGGATGGGATTGGGGGGATGGATGGAGCTGGGATGGAATCGGGGGGGGGGGGTGGATAGAGCCAGAATAGGATTGGGGTGGGGGATAGAGCTGGAATGGGATGGGGGGGATAGAGCTAGGATGGGATCGGGCAAATGGATGGAGCCGGAATGGGATTGGGGGGAATGGATGGAGCTGGATTGGGATTGAAGTGGTAGATGGTATTAGGATGGGATTGGAGTAATGGATGGAGATGGAATGGGATTGGGGGGAACTGATTGAGTCAGGATTGGATCCGGGGGATGGATGAAGCCGGGATGGGATCGGGGTGGTGGATGTAGCAGGGATGGGATCGGGGAATGGATGGAGCCGGGATGGGATCGGGGTGGTGGATGTAGCAGGGATGGGATCGGGGGAATGGATGGAGCCGGGATGGGATCGGGGTGGTGGATGTAGCAGGGATGGGATTAGGGGAATGGATGAAGCTGGGATGGGATCGGGGTGGTGGATGTAGCAGGGATGGGATTAGGGGAATGGATGAAGCCGGGATGGGATTGGGGTGGTGGATGTAGCAGGGATAAGAATCGGGGGAATGGATGGGATCGGGGTGGTGGATGTAGCAGGGATGGGATCGGGGTAAAGGATAGAGCCAGGATGGGATCGGGGTGGTGGATGTAGCAGGGATGGGTTCGGGGGAATAGATGGACCTAGGATGGGATCGGGGTGGTGGATGGAACCGGGATGGGATTGGGGGAATGGATGGAGCCGGGATGGGATCGGGTAGGTGGATGTAGCAGGGATGGGATCGGGGGAATGGATGGAGCCGGGATAGGATCGGGGTGGTGGATGTAGCAGGGATGGGATCGGGGGAATGGATGGAGCCGGGATGGGATCGGGGTGGTGGATGTAGCAGGGATGGGATCGGGGGAATGGATGGAGCCGAGATGGGATCGGGGTGGTGGATGTAGCAGTGATGGGATCGGGGGAATGGATGGAGCCGGGATGGGATCGGGGTGGTGGATGTAGCAGGGATGGGATCGGGGGAATGGATGGAGCTGGGATGGGATCGGGGGAATGGATGGAGCTGGGATGGGATCGGGTGGTGGATGTAGCAGGGATGGGATCGGGGGAATAGATGGACCTGGGATGGGATCGGGGTGGTGGATGGAACCGGGATGGGATCGGGTGAATGGATGGAGCCGGCATGGGATCGGGGTGGTGGATGGAGACAAGATGGGATCGGGGCTTGGCAATATTTGCCCATTCTTCTTTGCAAAAACACTCCAAATCTGTCATACTGCGAGGGCATCTCCTGTGCACAGCCCTCTTCAGATCACCCCACAGATTTTCAATTGGATTCAGGTCTGGGCTCTGGCGTGGCCATTCCAAAACTTTAACCACCTTCTGGTGAAGCCATTCCTTTGTAGCGCTTTACATATACATTGTACATCAGTCCCTGCCCTTAAGGAACTTACAATCTAAGGTCCCTAACTCACATTCATACATACACATACTAGAGGCCAATTTAGACAGGAGCCAATTAACCTACCAGCAGTCTTTGGAGTGTGGGAGGAAACCGGAGTACCCGGAGGAAACCCCTGCAGGCACAGGGAAAACATGCAAACTCCAGGCAGGTAGTATCATGGTTGGAATTCAAACCAGTGACCCTTTTAGTGATAGGCGAAAGCGCTAACCACTACACCACTACGCCACCCTACTTTTTCTTGCGTTTTTTAGTCTTTGTGAATTGAGCCTCTAGTATTTGTTGTGTTGTGTTTATTATAATGTTATTGTTATACATCCTCTGTGTATTATCACTTTGTGTATCTCTGCAGATGATGTTGATACTCTAATAGTAACACTGGGGTAGATTCAGAGAGCAATTACGCCGGCGTATCCATAGATACGCCGCGTAATTGCTAAGTTGCGCCGGCGTATCTACTTTCTGTATTCAGAAAGCTAGATACGCCAACTTTAGCCTAAGATACGACTGGCATAAGTCTCTTACGCCGTCGTATCTCAGGGTGCATTCTGCCGCTGGCCGCTAGGTGGCGCTCCCGTAGTTGTCAGCGTAGAGTATGCAAATTACATACTTATGCCGATTCACGAACGTACGTGCGCCCGGCGGTAGTTTTTTACGTCGTTTGCGTACGTCATTTTCATCGGAACGTTGCTCCTGCTATTAGGAGGCGCAGCCAATGTTAAGTATGGCCATCGTTCCCGCGTCGCGATTTGAAAATTTTACGCTGTTTGCGTAAGTCGTCCGTGAATGCCGCTGACGAAGAGGTCCTGCACGACCTCGAAACGTTGCTTTTCTAGATCGCTAATATGCATCAAATTTTTGGACGTTTTTGATCCTTGGTGTGCTGGCAAATATGTGTACGTGAATGGCGCTGGACGCCATTTACGCTCACGTCGAAACCAATGACGTCCTTGCGACGTCATTTACCGCAATGCACGTCGGGAAATTTTAGGGACGGCGCATGCGCAGTACGTTCGGCGCGGGAACGTGCCTAATTTAAATGATCCACGCCCCCTACGGGATCATTTGAATTACGCGCGCTTACGCCGGCCCCTTTTACGCTACGCCGCCGCAACTTTACAGGCAACTGCTTTGTGAATCAAGCACTTGCCCTGTAAAACTTGCGGCGGCGTAGCGTAGCGTAAATGTCATACGTTACGCCGCCGCAGTTTTGCGCGCCCCTACCTGAATCCACCCCAATGTTACTATAATGTTTAATGCACATCCTTCTTTTAATAACGAGGATATTGAAATGTACCAAAGCCATGCTGGGACTTGTAGTTCCCCTCCGATCAGAGGCGCAGGTTGTGAAAAAAAAACAACGGCGGTATTATCACATGAAACACGCCGAAGCCGACCTCGCGTTAAACCTCCGCAGAACTGTCGTCTTGCGCTGCCAATAAAATCTGTTTTTATTGCATGTTGTGGTTACTCATTGTAAATTAGTCAGCCTGATGTCATGGCTGGAACGTCGCCATTCAGTTAAAGGATAGACCGCAAAATGATCAGAACACATTTCACAGGATATTATATGATGCATTACAGTCATTTGGAAATGTTACTCTCCTCGGAGACAGAAGGGGACCGTCTTCTAATCCTCTTCTCCCTCCACATCGCTCACGCGCTGCGCCACCACATCATTCCCACATGAAGATCCCACTTCCAACTCTGCTAAAACTAGAGGGGGGGGGGCTTATAGCAGGATTACACAGAAATGATGGCGCCACCAACTGGTGAGTCCAGGTATGACCACAAATACCAACAATGGCCCAGATTCAAGAAGCACTTGCGCCAGCGCAACCGTAGGTTGCGCAGCGCAAGTGCTTACTTGCACCGGTGTAACGAGTGCTCCTGATTCAGGAACCTCGTTACACCGACTGCAGGCTAAAATCTGCGCGGCATAAGGCTCTTATGCCTCGCAGATTTTAGGCTGCATTCTTGCGGGGGCCGCTAGGGGGCACTCCCATTGTGTATCAGCGTGTAGTATGCAAATTGCATACTACCAACTGATTCACAAGCTTGCGCGGGCCCCGCGCAAGCCAGGTACGGAGTTTCCGTACGGCTACTTTTAGCGCAAGGCTGCCCCTTCTAATAGCATGGGCAGCCAATGCTAAAGTATAGCCGGCCTTCCCGCGCCGTGAAATTTGAATTTCACGGCGTTTGCGTAAGTGAAACGTGAATGGCGCTGGACGCCATTCACGTTCACTTAGAAGCAAATGACGTCCTTGCGACGTCATTTGCCGCAATGCACGTCGGGAAAGTTTCCCGACGGAGCATGCGCTGTACGTTCGGGCGCGGGAGCGCGCCTAATTTAAATGATTCCCGCCCCCGGCGGGATCATTTAACTTGCGCGTGCTTACGCCGGGCAAATTTGCCCTCGCAATTCACGGAGCTACTGCTCTGTGAATCGAGGGCAGCGCAAAATATTTGCGGGGGCGCAGGGCAAAATCGTTGCCATGCTCCCCCGCAAATATCGCGCAATTCTACTTGAATCTGGGCCAATCCGATTAAAAAAATTTGCTACAGAAAAAGTTATCAAGCTTGTGGAAACCAGGCCTGGATCTAGGGGGGGTGCTTTATATATATAAAAAAAAAAGAAATAAAAAGAAAAAAAAAAAGAAATAAAATAATATAAAACAAATTATATTTTTTATTAAAAAAAAAGGGGGGGGTTGCCATCTGGGGCCCTGTGGGCCTCCGGACCCCTTACAGGTGTACTGCCTGTACCCCCCTGATGGCGGCCCTGGCTGTGATATATATACTGGGAGGATTCTGACTAGTGTTGAGCAGAATACGCCATATTCGATTTCGCGATATATCACGAATATATAGCCGAATATTCGAGAAATATTCGCTAAATTCAAATATTCGTGATATTTTATCGAAATGAAAGGTTTGCGAAATTTCGCTATTGCGAATGCGAAAATAATTGCGGAATTTCGACAACTGCGGTAGGAGCCCTCTGATTGGCTCAGAATATTCGTGATATTTTATCGAAATTTCGCAAAATGCGATATTTATTGCGGAATTTCGACAACTGCGGTAGGAGCCCTCTGATTGGCTCAGAATATTTGTGATATTTTATCGAAATTTCGCAAAATGCGAATGCGATATTTATTGCGGAATTTCGACAACTGCGGTAGGAGCCCTCTGATTGGCTCAGAATATTCGTGATATTTTATCGAAATTTCGCAAAATGCGAATGCGATATTTATTGCGGAATTTCGACAACTGCGGTAGGAGCCCTCTGATTGGCTCAGAATATTCGTGATATTTTATCGAAATTTCGCAAAATGCGAATGCGATATTTATTGCGGAATTTCGACAACTGCGGTAGGAGCCCTCTGATTGGCTCAGAATATTCGTGATATTTTATCGAAATTTCGCAAAATGCGAATGCGATATTGATTGCGGAATTTCGACAACTGCGGTAGGAGCCCTCTGATTGGCTCAGAATATTCGTGATATTTTATCGAAATTTCGCAAAATGCGAATGCGATATTGATTGCGGAATTTCGACAACTGCGGTAGGAGCCCTCTGATTGGCTCAGAATATTCGTGATATTTTATCGAAATTTCGCAAAATGCAAATGCGATATTTATTGCGGAATTTCGACAACTGCGGTAGGAGCCCTCTGATTGGCTCAGAATATTCGTGATATTTTATCGAAATTTCGCAAAATGCGAATGCGATATTTATTGCGGAATTTCGACAACTGCGGTAGGAGCACTCTGATTGGCTCAGAATATTCGTGATATTTTATCGAAATTTCGCAAAATGCGAATGCGAAATTGATTGCGGAATTTCGACAACTGCGGTAGGAGCCCTCTGATTGGCTCAGAATATTCGTGATATTTTATCGAAATTTCGCAAAATGCGAATGCGATATTTATTGCGGAATTTCGACAACTGCGGTAGGAGCCCTCTGATTGGCTCAGAATATTCGTGATATTTTATCGAAATTTTCGCAAAATGCGAATGCGAAATTGATTGCGGAATTTCGACAACTGCGGTAGGAGCCCTCTGATTGGCTCAGAATATTCGTGATATTTTATCGAAATTTCGCAAAATGCGAATGTGATATTTATTGCGGAATTTCGACAACTGCGGTAGGAGCCCTCTGATTGGCTCAGAATATTCGTGATATTTTATCGAAATTTCACAAAATGCGAATGCGATATTTATTGCGGAATTTCGACAACTGCGGTAGGAGCCCTCTGATTGGCTCAGAATATTCGTGATATTTTATCGAAATTTCGCAAAATGCGAATGCGATATTTATTGCGGAATTTCGACAACTGCGGTAGGAGCCCTCTGATTGGCTCAGAATATTCGTGATATTTTATCGAAATTTCGCAAAATGCGAATGCGAAATTGATTGCGGAATTTCGACAACTGTGGTAGGAGAACTCTGATTGGCTCTGATGCAAAAGAAGGGCGGAGAAAATAATCGCGCAATATTCCTATTGCCGAATATTCGAATTGCGAATATTCGGCAATATAAAATGATCGCTTCAGCTACTCGGCCCAGGGTCTCTAATCATACCAGCAATGCTTTTAGACGTCGATGGAGATCTCTAGGATGTGATCTGTTCTAAAAATAAAATTGAAAAAATCAGAATATTCGGAATAGCGAATATTGGCCACGAAATTCGATATATTCGCGAATACTCGAATATGCCATATTCGAGCCGAATATTCGCAATACGAATATTCGTGAGCAACACTAATTCTGAGGAATGCCTTCTGCTCCTCCACTGACTACTGATAATTCCTTGATTAAGTCCATGCCACAGGAGGCTCTGGCACCGCTGACCTCTGGCTGGTGACCCCCCCAGACCCCCGGCCTGCTCCGGCTGAAGGATCTACTGTCTGCCGGGCGATAACCTCCCAGACCCATCACACTCCGGGGGTGACCCCTGTCTGCATGACGGATCTGCAAACCATTTAGCCAACCCCGGAGGTCGTTAGTTGTGCTAATATGGACGGGACCAATGGGCCGCCGAAAGTGCGACGTCTACAGACCCCGCTGACAAATTCATCGATTGGGTGCCAGAAAATCAATGATAAATACGCGCTCATCGATATTATTTATTTATTTCAGGTACTTATAAAGCGCCGTCAGTTTACTCAGCGCTTTACATATACTTTGTGCAGTCACATCAGTCCCGACCCTCAAGGAGCTTACACTCTAAAGTCCCTAAATCCTCGTGCATACGATCGGACTTCCATCGGACTTTTCCGTGGATTTTGGTCCGAATGGGCGTTGGCCGTGAACATAGGTGTGCGCAGCCTATTGCATTAGGGTGTGCACTCCAAAGCTCAAGCACATGGTACCGATCACTTACTGGGCCAGATTCACGTAGATCAGCGGATCTATAGATCCGCTCGATCTACGTGAATTAAGATCCGCTCCCGCAAGTTTAGGAGGCAAGTGGCTAATTCACAAACCACTTACCTCCAAACTTGCGACGGCGGATCCTAAATCCCCCGGCGGAATTCAAATTCCGCGGCTAGGGGAGTGTCATATTTAAATCAGGCGCGTTCCCGCGCCGATTTAAATTTGCGCAGGCGCCGTCCGCGAAATTTCCCGGCGTGCATTGCTCCCACTGACGTCGCTAGGACGTCAGTGGTTGCGACGCTTACGTAAACGATGTCCGTCCGTATTCGAGAACGACTTACGCAAACGACGTTAAAAAATTTAAATTTGACGCGGGAACGTCGGCTATACTTAACATTGGCTGCGCCTGATAAAAGAAAGGGTAAGTATACGACGGAAAACCGCTACGGAAACGACGTAAGAACACTGCGACGGGTCCGCGTACGTTCGTGAATTTGCGTATCTCGCTGATTTACATATTATTTATCGTAAATCAGCGGGAACGCCCCCGGCGCCATTTTTAAATTTAAAAATAGATCCGACAGTGTAACACAGTGTAACACTGTCGGATCTAGCCCTATCTATGCGTAACTGATTCTATGAATCAGGCGCATAGATAGGACCAGTTTACGTCAGAGATACGATGGTGTATCTGTAGATAATACACCGTCGTATCTCTTTGTGAATCTGGCCCACTGTGTTCATTCACAAAGGGAAAGGGGCCGGTAAATGATATATTTATCGACCCCTTCCCCCACTCCTTTTAAAACTTCTCCAGTGTGTGCCGGCAGCCGCAGCCTTTGGGAGAGTAGAGGAAGGAAGAAGTTGGGAGTGCACTGCACAAGGTGATTAGGGTGTGCCCAGGCCCACCTGGCACACCCTGTGCGCACGCCTATGGCCTATGCATACACACGGCAGAACATTTTCAACCAACATTCACCAAATCACATGTTTTTTTCAGCTCTTTACTGCCACCCTTTGGGCAACTTCTGCTATTGTTGTCTGATGTTTATCTCCTCTTATGATCCTCCATCGGACATTTGTTGTGGGAAAGTTTGAGAGCATGCACAGCGAACATTTGTCCGTTGACAGAAAATGCGGTCGTGTGTCCGGGCAATGGAGTCACTCTGCACATGCTCAGTTTGGTGTGTATTGCTAAAGAGTTTTGTTTTTTTCTTGGGAGGGTGCATGTGATCAGCACAGGGCCAATCAGCACTGTCCAGACAGAGGGTCAGGGGTACTGCATCCATATAGGACAGTCAGAGGAGAATGAAAACTCCTCCTACAAGCTTTAACCAGACACTGATAGAAGTCACAAGACTGCTATATACTGCCGATGAGAAAAGGTATTTAGCAGTTTATATTTACTAAATTAATTGCATTTCCATGTTCTGTGTACTGTGAGAGATCAGATATAGAGACTGCAGGCTCATGGGTTTAGTAACAATTTAACCACTTGCTGACCGCCGCACGCACTTATACGTCGACAGAACGGCACTCCTGGACAGAAGGACGTATATATACGTCCCCATTAAGGAAGCGGCATTGTGGACGCACACGCCGTGAGTCCGACCGCAGGTCCCACAGACTCGATCATCGCGGGGATACCCGCGATCGTCTCACGGTGAGGAAGAACGGGGAGATGCTGATGCTGCCTAGTGACAATGACAGTGATCACCGCTTCCTGTAATCGGAAGCTGTGATCACTGTCTTGCCACACACAGCCCACCCCCCCCCCCCCTACAGTTAGAACACATCCCTAGGCACACTTAACCCCTACAGTGCCACCTAGTGGTTAACCCCTTTCCCTGCCAGTGTCATTTTCACAGTAATCAGAGCATCTTTTTAGCACCGATCGCTGTATAAATGTGAATGATCCCAAAATAGCGTCAAAAGTGTCCGATGTGTCCGCCATAATGTCGCAGTCACGATAAAAATTAAAAGATCGCCGCCATTACTAGTGAAAAAAAATTTATTAATTAAAATGCCATAAAACTATCCCCTAATTTGTAGACACTATAACGTTTGCGCAAACGCTTATTGCGATTTTTTTTACCTAAAATATGTAGAAGAATACGTATCGGCCTGAGAAAAAAAAATGTATTTATTTTTTTTGGGATATTTATTATAGCAAAAAGTTAAAAATATTGTATTTTTTTAAAAATTGTCGCTTTTTTTAGTTTATAGCGCAAAAAATAAAAACCGCAGAGGTGATCAAATACCACCAAAAGAAAGCTCTATTTGTGGGGAAAAACGGACGTCAATTTTGTTTGGGAGCCACGTCGCACGACCGCGCAATTGTCAGTTAAAGCTACGCAGTGCCGAATCGCAAAAAGTGGGCCGGTCTTTGACCAGCAAAATGGTCCGGGGCTTAAGTGGTTAAAGCCGGTAAGAAAATTTGTTTAAAAAAATTCCTTGTGCAAAGTCAAGACTGCGAAGTGTTTCCTCCGTGGTCACTGTGCAGACCCTCCCCCTAAGGGTCAGCTTCTATAGAAAGCCCCCCAGCTGTGGCGGAGTGACCTCTGGGGTTTATCCTGAGTCTTGTCCTCCTGTACAGTGGATGGAGACACATGGGCCCCTCCGGCAAGGAATGTGTTAAACATTAGCGCTGGGGCGCACGCTTGCTGCAGGGTTCACTGCTGCGCTGCTAATGATCCTGCTAATACCCCGGGCCAAGCTGGCCGTTCCGGGTCAGATGTGAGGTCAGCGGGGCGGTGCAAGTAAAGAACTAACATTTACAGAAACGCAAGCTGTGTGTGCGGTGGGTAGGAGTCCCCGAAGACGTCGCCGCGCTCGCTTTTTACTTTCTGAGCGAATGATTTGTCATCTTTACCTAGCGACTCTGACAAGCCGCTCGTTAGCTGGCGATTTTCCCATTACATCGACGTGGGGAAGGCGGCGAAGGACGCGGACGCATTTCTTGTGACGGATTATATTGCTTTGTAGCCAGGAAAACAAATAATTTTTATTATAAGAGATGAGCGGCGTGATTTTAGTTGAGTAGATTTTTCCGCAAAATTACTGCTTAAGGAAAGAAAATCATGGAATGCGGCTTTCCAAAGCGTTCGTCGTTTTATTTTATTTTATCTTAATCACTTGACCTCCGGAAGATTTGCCCCCCTTCATGAACAGGCCATTTTTTGCGATACGGCACTGTGTTACTTTAACTGACAATTGCGCGGTTGTGCGACACTGTACATAATGAAATTGATTTCCTTTTTTCCCCACAAATAGAGATTTATTTTGGTGGTATTTGATCACCTCTGCGGTTTTTATAAACAAAAATAGAGCGACAATTTTGAAAAAAATTAATATTTTTTTCTTTTTGCTGTAATAAATATCCCCCAAAAATATATAAAAAAAAATGTTTTCCTCAGTTTAGGACGATACATATTCTTCTACATATTTTTCGTAAAAAAAAATCGCAATAAGCGTTTATTGATTGGTTTGCGCAAAAGTTATAGTGTTTACAAAATAGGGGGTATTTTTATGGCATTTTTATTAATATATTTCTTTTACTAGTAATGGCGGCGATCAGCGATTTTTTTTCGGTACTGCGACATTATGGCGGACACTTCGGACACTTTTGACACATTTTTGGGACCATTGGCATTTTTATAGCAATCAATGCTATAAAAATGCATTGATTACTGTAAAAATGCCACTGGCAGTGAAGGGGTTAACACTAGGGGACGGGGAAGGGGTTAAGTATGTCCCTGGGTGTGTTCTAACTGTAGGGGGGTGGCCTCACTAGGGGAAATGACCGATCTTCTGTTCATACATTGTATGAACAGAAGATCAGCATTTCTCCCCTGACAGGACCGGGAGCTGTGTGTTTACACACACAGCTCCCGGTCCCCGCTCTGTAACGAGCAATCGCGGGTGCCCGGCGGCGATCGCGCCCGCCGGGCACCCGCACGGGAGTCACGGACAAGCGGGGGGCGGCGCGCACGCGCCCCTAGTGGCCGCTCAAAGAGCCGACGTAGAGCTACGGGCTCTCGCCCAGGAGAGCCGACCTGCCGCCGTAGAATGACGGCGGCTGGTCGGCAAGTAGTTAAGTGGCCCTCGCGCTTCAAAATGTTGGGCACCCCTGTGCTAAGGCATGCCATGGGGCTTGCTCCAGAACCTGAAGCCCCATGGCACATCTGTGCATGCGCAGGGAGGCAGAGATAAAAAAAAGTATTCTTGCCTAACAGAAGAGTTGAAGCTGTTAGAGCTGCAAAGGGCGGGACCAACTGAATATTGAACCCAACGGACTAAGACTGGGATGCCATTAACCACTTAAGGACCGCCTCCTAAACATATACGTTGGCAGAATGGCACGGCTGGCCACAAGCACGTACCTGTACGTCCTCTTTAAGTGCCCAGCCGTGGGTCGCAGGCACGCGCCCGCTACCCGGTCCGAAGGTCCGTGACCGCGGCCACAGGACCCGATCGCCGCTGGAGTCCCGTGATCGGTCCCTGGAGCTGAAGAACGAGGAGAGCTGTGTGTAAACACACCTTCCCTGTTCTTCACTGTGGCGCTGTCATTGATCGTGTGTTCCCTAATATAGGGAAACACGATCAATGACGTCCAGCCCCGCCTCCCTACAGTTTGAAACACAAATGAGGTCACACTTAACCCCTTCAGAGCCCCCTTGTGGTTAACTCCCAAACTGCAATTGGCATTTTCACAGTAAACAATGCATTTTTAATGCATTTTTGCTGTGAAAGTGACAATGGTCCCAAAAATGTGTCAAAATTGTCCGATGTGTCCGCCATAATGTCGCAGTCACGAAAAAAATCGCTGATAGCCGCCATTAGTAGTAAAACATTTTTTTTTATAAAAATGCAATAAAACTATCCCCTATTTTGTAAACGCTATAAATTTTAAAACAAACCAATCAATAAACGCTTATTGCGATTTTTTTTAACAAAAATAGGTAGAAGAATACGTATCGGCCTAAACTGAGGAAAAAAATATGTTTTTATATATTTTTGGGGGATATTTATTATAGCAAAAAGAAAAGAATATTGTTTTTTTTTCAAAATTGTCGCTCTATTTTTGTTTATAGCGCCAAAGATAAAAACCGCAGAGGTGATCAAATACCACCAAAAGAAAGCTCTATTTGTGGGAAAAAAAGGACGTCAATTTTGTTTGGGAGCGACTTCGCACGGCCGCGCAATTGTCAGTTAAAGCAACGCAGTGCCGAATCGCAAAAACTGGCCGGGTCCTTTACCTGCCTAAAGGTCCGGGTCTTAAGTGGTTAAAGTTCATGTGTGTGTAAAGGCAGGTGTCCCAAATTTTCCTAAATTTCTTTTGCATTTAACAGAATTATTTTACTTTTTACGCAGAGTATTTTTTTTTATGAATAATAATAAACTCTTTTTTACTTTATTTCCTGTTTTTCCTTCAGTCGCAGTGATTTGGGAATAGAGTCAGAATTGTCTTGCTGGTCTCGTGTCGTTTATCTCAATCACGATCTGCTTATTGCGTAATTTTCCTGGATAATCAAAATATTTCGTTATGAATAGTGGAGCGCGCTGAGTCTCCCCCCAGGCGTTTATTTTGTTACTGCGCACAATCAGTGTACAGCGTGCTACATTGTTTCTTTCACCTCGCAATTATTTTCAGATTAGAGTGGAGGAACCAAGACCACTAGATACAAATCCTCTGCTTTTTAACGCTCTTTGAAAAAAAAGAACGGTATTCATTTTGAATGTATGGGGGAAACATTGGCCATAGCGATGCTGCGTGGAAGGTCATTTGATTGACCTAATTTGTCCAGACATGAGAAAATCTGTAAAAGATACTTTTTGGACCAAAAGACAAACATTCTGCTGTTTCTTAAAGCAGAGTTCCACCCAAAAATCGAACTTTCTCAGAAACCCTCCCCCCTCCAGTGTCACATTTGGCACCTTTTAGGGGGGAGCAGATACCTGTATAATACAGGTATTTGCACCCACTTCCGGGCATTGATAGCCGCATTATCTGCGGGTATCTACGCCACTGGGAGACACACAGGTCCCAGAAAACAGCAGGGACCATTCGGATCGCGCAGCACGACTCTCGCATGCGCAGTAGTAGGGAACCAGGAAGTAAAGCCGCAAGTTACATTACAGTAAAACCTTGGATTGCGAGCATTATTCGTTCCGGAAGCATGCTTGTAATCCAAAGCACTTGTATATCAAAGCAAATTTTCCCATAAGAAATAATGGAAACTCAGATGATTCGTTCCACAACCATTTATTCATAAGTCCTTCAGTTTATAGTCCATATAAAAAGATTCTAGTGATGTGATGGGTTGTGTAACCATAAAATGTCCATCCACAAATGGAAGCCTCCACAAGGGGATTAGAAGCAAAATCCAGCAGGAGCTCCAGAGTATAAAAGAGAAAAGAGAGGCGCCTCTAAGTGTAGCAATATGGTTACATTTAATGAAAGAACAACATATAGCATCTCACATGGTTGAAGAATAAAAGAGGCACATCTAAGTATGCAGGGATCCGGGGGAAAGCGATCCTCCTCATTGCCATCAGTCTGCAATCGTAACCGGGAAGACTACACTACAGTAGAGCGATCTGAAAGCGAGGCTTGAACCGCTCATAGAGCACAGCGTGTAAGGGAGGACATCAATGGCGGTGAGGAGGACGGCATATGTGGATAGCTTTACCCCAGATCCCTGCATACTTGGATGTGTCTGTTTTAACCACTAGAGTACCGGGCCATCGTCAAATGACGGCTCCACGGTGACTCTGAAAACTCAACAGGACGTCTATTGACGTCCTGTATTCCTCCGGCCACTGGGGCGGCGCGTCCCCGAGATGCCGATGCGCGTGCCTGGCGGTCGCGATGTCCGCCAGGTACCAGCGATCGGTAACGAAAGAGCAGTGATGTGGAGCTCTGTGTGTAAACACAGAGCTCCACGTCCTGTCAGGGGAGAGAGGAGACCGATCTGTGTCCCCTTGTACATAGGGACATAGATCGGTCACCTCCCCCAGTCACCCCCCTTCCCCCACAGTTAGAACACAATACAGGTATACATATTAACCCCTCCCTCACCCCCTAGTGTTAACCCCTTGAATGCCAGTCACATTTATACAGTAATTAGTGCATATTTATCGCATTAATCGCTGTATAAATGTGAATGGCGCCAAAAACGTGTCAAAAGTGTCCGATGTGTTCGCCGCAATGTCACGGTGACAGTAAAAAAATCGCAAATCGCCGCCAATACTAGTAAACAAATTAATAAAATAAAAATGCCATAAATCTATCACCTATTTTGTAAACGCTCTAACTTTTGCGCAAACCAATCAATATATGATCATTGCGATTTTTTTTTACCAAAAATATGTAGAAGAATACGTATCGGCCTAAACTGAGGGAAAAAAAAAAGTTTTTTTTAAAAAAATTGTGATATTTATTAAATAAAAAAGTAAAAAATAGTGTTTTTTTTAAAATTGTCACTCTTCTTTTGTTTATAGCGCAAAAAATAAAAACCGCAGAGGTGATCAAATACCACCAAAAGAAAGCTCTATTTGTGGGAACAAAATGATAAAAAAATTGTTTGGGTACAGTGTAGCACGACCGCGCAATTATCATTCAAAGTGCGACAGTGCTGAAAGCTGAAAATTGGCTTGGGCAGGAAGGTGCGTAAGTGCCCGGTATGGAAGTGGTTAAAGGAGTTTTTTGCCTAAAATTAATGTCTGCAAGGTAGACAGACAGAATAGTGTAATGATTCTGTTAAAAAACAAGTAAATATCTATTAAATTCCTTCATCTATATCACCTCCGGCGATCTAGCATTGGTGTCAGTGGCCACAATAATAAAAAGCTTTTGCTTTTTTTCTGCCCCTCCCACAATGGCGAGAATTCCCTGCAGTAGGTTGTGTCTCTGCCCCTCCCATAATGGTGAGATTTAGTAGTTTGTGTCTCTGCCCCTCCCACAATTATGAGATTTCCTTGCAGTAGGTTGTGTCTCTGCCCCTCCCACAATGATTATATTTTCCCGCAGTACTTTTTTGCCTCTGTACCAGGAAGAACACAAAACCATTTTTTTTATTTAACAATAGCAGTAGCAAAACATGTCAGAATGTGATTAATCCCACCAACAACCGCCCCATTCTGAGTTACCAGCATTGGGTGGAGTTATACTTTAAGGGTGGAGTTTTCCTCCAGCAAGGTGAGGTCTCCAGGCTCTCATAGGCACTCAGCAAGGAATCTGCTTTCCATCAGCTGTGTTGTAATGCGCGTAACGGCAGATCCGACCTCCCATAATCCTCCGGGGCCTGTTTAGCCAGGGTGCTGTTGTTGTGCAATCTGTTTGCTGTTGCCCATATAAGGCAGATCGCGTTCGAGCTTTCAGAGTTGGACTCAATTTGTCGTCGTGAAAACCTTTTTAATAAATTCCACCGCTGACAACGGTGTCTGTACAATATGCCAGAGGGTTAGCACATAACGCCTACTGCTTAATTCGTACTTGGCCCCGCGCTCCAGCGATGCCGAAATTCTTGGCTGCATTCCCAGGGCTGCTGCTTAGTTTGGAAAGATCAAGCCGTTTGGCAGGAGACGTTATGAGGCTCATCCAGAAAACCATTCTTACAAAGGTATTGTTCCACAGTCACCCGCAATGTACAAAGGGTGCAACTTTCTGTCCGTGCTGAAAGAAGACGCCCCTCATTGGAGGAACTATAGAATTCCAGCTATACTGTACATGTCACTTGATACATTGTAAACCATTGTTAATGTTTTAACCTCCCTGGCGGTATGATTCTGTCTGGAATTACGTACCAAAAGCGGTACAATTATTTTGCAAGGAAATTTGGCGTTTTATACTGTAGGCCTGTATTTTTTTAGAAATAACTCACTTAAATCTGACCAAGCAAGAGTCTTGTAGGCATCCCGGGTATGATTTTTTTTTTAAAACAAAATTATAAATTATAATATAATAAATAATTATAAATAATTATAACAAATAATAATATAATTATAATAACAATTATTCAATAATGTAATCAACTCAAAATCACTGAAATTTGCAGTTGCAGAATTGTTGCTGTCATTATTTTATTTTTTTTATGACGAATTTCCCCGCAAATCGCTATCGCACATTTCTGCAAGTGATTATAATTTATTATCGCTGTTTTCTAGCTGATCTAAAACCATTTTTGACATAAAAGGACACTTTTGGACAATCTACAGTTTTTAGGCAGGAAGAACAGTTTTTATTATATAAAAGTACATGCATGACACAGGACAGACCACTAGGGACAAGGGGGGTGTGTATTTTTTACATACAGTACTGTAATCTATAAGATTACAGTATACTGTATGTAAAGTGTTTGTTTACTTTTTTGAATTTGGCGCCGTTCTCCGTCCCCGTGCGTCGTAACGTCGCAGGGAACGGAGATCGGCGGCACACGGGGACTGTGAATCGAGCGAGGAGGACCCGCTCGCTCACACAGCGGGTGGCATCGCTGGATCCAGGGACAAGGTAAGTAAACCAAGCCTGTGGATCCAGCGAAAGGTAAGCCCGTCCAGCCCGAGCGTGACTCGGGTTTACCGATCCTAACATGAAAAACCAACCCCGAGTCACGCTCGGGTTTACCGTCAGGGGGGTTAATAAAACCTTTAACTATATTTATAAATAGGGATGGGCTAACTGTTCGATTCGAACATTGCCTGTTCGCCCGTTCGCCATAATAGCGAACAATTTGGGGTGTTTGCGGAAAAATCAAAAAGCTGCGGAACACCCTTTAAAAGTCTATGGGAGAAATCAAAAGTGCTAATTTTAAAGGTTAATATGCAAGTTATTGTCATAAAAAGTGTTTGGGGACCCGGGTCCTGACCCAGGAGACATGTATCAATGCAAAAAAAGTTTTAAAAACTGCAGTTGTTTTTGGGAGCAGTGGGCCAGATTCTCGTAGAATTACGTTGCTCCACGGCAGCGTAACGTATGTGATTTACGTTACACCGCCGCAGGTTTACAGCGTAAGTGCCTGATTCTCAGAACTCTTACCTGTAAACTTGCGGTGGTGTAACGTAAACCCGATCGGCGCAAGTCCGCCTAATTCAAATGGGGCGGGCACAATTTAAATTAGGCGCGTTCCCGCGCTGAACGTACTGCGCATGCTCCTTCGGGTAAATTACCCGACGTGCATTGCGCTAAATGACGTCGCACGGACGTCATTTGTTTAGACGTGAACGTAAATGGCGTCCAGCGCCATTCACGGACGACTTACGCAAACGACGTTGTTTTTTAAATTTCGACGCGGGAACGACGGCCATACTTAACATGGCTTAGGACAACTAGGGCTCAGCCCTAATTTTACGCGGCGTAACTCGACGGAAACGACGGAAAGTTAGATCGACGGGCAGCGCGGACGTTCGGGCATCGCCGTAACTATTCATTTGCATATTTTACGCCGACCACAATGGCCTCGCCATCTAGCGGCCGGCCTAGAATTGCATCCTTAAGATCCGACAGTGTAATTCAATTACACCTGTCGGATCTTAGGGCTAGCTATGCGTAACTGATTCTATGAATCAGTCGCATAGTTAGGACGGCCCTAACACAGAGATACGACGGCGTATCAGGAGATACGCCGTCGTATCTCTTTTGTGAATCTGACCCAGTGATTTTAATAATGCTTAAAGTGAAACAATAAAAGTGAAATATTCCTTTAAATTTCATACCTGGGGGGTGTGTATAGTATGCCTGTAAAGAAGCGCATTTTTCCTGGGTTTAGAAAAGTCCCTGCACAAAATGACATTTCTAAAGGAAAAAAAGTAATGTAAAATTTCAGGTCTAGTATGGATTTTGAGGGGAACCCTGCACCAGAATAAAAAAAATCCATACCAGACCCTTATCCGAACACGCAACCTGGCAGGACGCAGAAAAAGAGGAGGGGAGGAGAGAGCGCACCCCCCCCCCCCTGAACCGTACCAGGCCACATGCCCTCAACATGGGGAGGATGTTGATGGGGACAAGGGTCTCATCCCCACAACTGTCCCCTGTGTTTTTTTTAACATTTTGAGACTTGTACCCCATTACCAATTCACATAGGTGGGGGGCGGCATCTGGTGGTCCCCTTTGTTAAAGGGGGCTTCCAGATTCCGATAAGCCCCCGCCCGCAGACCCCCACAACCACCGGGCAAGGGTTGTGGGGATGAGGCCCTTGTCCCCATCAATATGGGGACATCCTCCCCGTGTTGAGGGCATGTGGCCTGTAGACATCGGCGCCCATGATTTTTGTAAATATCTCCTAAACCGTGTAGGTTTAGGAGATATTTCAAGCACCTACCGGTAAGCCTTAATCTAGGCTTACCTGTAGGTAAAAGTGGTTGTAAAGGGTTTACTTCCTCTTTAACAACCACTTTAAGTACCCTGTGTCAATGGACCTTTGTTTCTGGGCACCACAACCCACGTACGCATTACACTGCGGCGGGCTGCATTCAAAAATCTCTGGAGGTCTGTTTAATTTTTTTTGGTAGGTTGACTTTTGTTGACAGTCCTTTAAAAGTAAATGAGTTATCGTAACATAACACAATTTAATGCGCAAAACACTGCCCCTTCACGCGTACGCAATGACGCACCACAATGGAGATCGCAGGTATAAGGAGGAATTAATGCGTCTGTCCTGGAACTGAAGTCTATCCTGGTCTAACCTCAGACAGGGGAGGTAATTATGTCTGGAGGCAGAAGTGAAGGACTGTTCATGGAGGTCTGCAGGCAGAGACGCGCCTGGTGTTAAAATGATGATCGCCCGGCTGCTTTATTAATCCTGTGAAGTATCAGGCCTACAAGACGCCGACGAAGGCAGGATCCCCATCCCGGGGGCCACCCAGGCTCCAAACGCAAAGTTCAACCCAAACATGAGCGGCCCATGGCGTGAATTACTTCAGCAGCCGCTCCTGACACTGTTTACACTGCACGTCGTGTGTCCGTGGGCGCTCGCAGACCGCCGCTTAATGAGGAAATATAACGTGTTTATGTAGAGGATTTAACGCTGATCTGATTTACATGTGCGGAGAAGCAACCTTCCTTACCGTCTTCGTGTCATTCAGCTAATCTTTTATTTTTACAGGGATTCTTTTTTTTTTCTTTTACATGGAAAGGTAATCAGTAGGGATAAGCAAAGTCAATTTGCTTTAAATCTGCTTAGGAAAAGTTAAATCAAAGAAACTACTCTTTATTTAGAGAATGTGCATTTTTATATGCTTAGGGTGGTTTTGTTTATTTAATTTATTATTTGTTTTCTTTATTATTATTATTATTATTATTATTATTATTATTATTATCATTATTATTATTATTATTATTATTATTATTATTATTATTTGTATTATTATTATTTTAATTCATGATTTTATTATTGTTGTTATTATTAATAGGATTATCATTTCTGTATTATTTTATTTCCTTAATGTATTATTTTATTGTATTATAATAGTAGTGTTAAGAGAGTAGAGAGAGTGTTAGGATTGTAAGCATAAGAGCTTACAATCTAATAGGGTGGGCCAAGTGATACAAAAGGAAATAACTGTGAGGGATGAAGTCATGGACGAATTCAAAGTCCAGTTGTTAGGTGGAGCCGGTGCGATAGGCTTCCCTGAAGAGATGAGTTTTCAGGGATCGCCTGAAGGTAGCCACAGTAGGAGATAGCCGGAAAGATTAAGCTAGAGTGTTGCAGAGGATGGGAGAGGCTCTGGAGAGGTCCTAGAGATGAGCATGGGAAGAGAGATAGAGAGCAGGTGGTCTTGGGCAGAGGCGTCTCTAGGGGGGGGCCAGAGGGGGCCCTGACCCCCCCAACATTATGCTGTGCCCCACCATGTGCCCCCCCAAAAAAAAAAAAAATTTTTTTTTTTTTTGCTTTTTTTTTTTTTTCGGGCCGCCGCTGGAGTAACAGTCTCTCCTGAGAGGGAGAGCGTCCCCAGTCAGCTCTGCGGGGCATTCCTCCCCCTCCCTCTGCTCGCTGACACTGCATAATGCGAGCGTTCACACAACCACAGCCGCCCGATCTGCTCCTTCCCCTGCATCCTCATTGGCACGGAGAAGAGCGAGTTGCAGAAAGGACTCCATGAGCACTGTGGGGGAGGGGGGCCCAAGCCTTCATCTCAGTTACTGAAAAAACAGACTGATTTCTCCCGTCCTTAGGACAGGAGAACCAGCCTGTAAATCCTGAGAGTGGTGACTGCAAGCTGAGCCAAGTGTCAGTCTATGACACTCTTTTACAGCCCAGCGAGTCTAGCCACCCCCCCCACTTTCCTCACATACGAGCAGGGAGGAATAAAGCTCCTCCTCCTTCTCCTTTCAGTCCCGCCCACACTATCTCGGTGTGCTGTATCTGAAGAGAGGGGATGTGTGTTCAGGAAATATGAAAATCAGCAGCATGTGTGTGAATGATGCCTGAGATTCTAGCCTGGACCGTGGGTATGTGTGTGCACTGCAGACTGCAGTACACTGTAATCACTGAACTGCATTATCTCTATCCCTTCTCTCCCCCATCTGTCTCCCTCCCCCTCTCCTGTTCTTTCAAGACATTCACAATTTACTTTCTGTAACGGTCACCACCGTTTACGATATTCCAATCCATCGCCCCACGACAGGTTATCCGACAGTCCGACAGACATCAGACACGACCCATTTCATTTCCCAGAATAAACGAGACAAAACAAGCTCTGGTACTGGCTCCAAAACGAATGAATGAATCCTTTAATGGTAACTTAGCTTTGTTATATACAGTACAAGCATGTTACAGTTAATCACAGGGACAAAGACACACTCCACCCACACATCACACAATGGGGGGGCTTCATACACATTATTTTAGATAATAACATTCCGATGAGTTAATTACTACTTATTACCCAGACGGTCTGGCTCCGCATTTAGAGGGGTTAATTACTACAGCTTGACAAGTCACATTCCACATCTTAACAGTGTCATTAGCATACACAATGAACAGGTCTTAGGAGCAGACCTAATTAGCACAATGGACACAAAACAGTATTAGCATCACACAAAGGAATGTCTAGGAGCAGACTCAATTAACACCTCAAAAGCATGTGTCCCCCCATTGAATGAAAACACTCTATTGACCTGTCGGAGTCAGACTTTAACAACTTGTAATATTTCAAGATATCCTGCAAAACATGAATTATCAGAAATGTCCCATCCCATGTAATTTATCATTATCATTTCTCAGTCACCCTATGCCCAAAAGGGCATAGTGACGCTGGCACAGGAGTAAACCCCATCCTTCAAAAGTCTCTGGGTGTCACGGGCCATTCTGTTACACTTTCACTTTCAGTTAGGCAGGTAATATACAATGCAAATTTTTTTCCTACATCCACAGATTGCAGGAAAGAAACTTGCATGATTCCCCCATCAACACAAACAGTGCTGACGGGAATATCCCTCCTGCCCAGCAATTGTATTCTATACAACAACCACTGGTGATAATCATAAGAGAATCCGCTCATTAATGGTTCAAAACTCAGCCAGTTCCTCCTGAACCAGCTGAGATTTAAACTGTCTATGGCTGGTCTTAGCTCTTAGGCAGCCCATACATTGATCACTTTTTTTCATTCAACTATTAGGTTGAATAAAAAAAAAAAAGAAATGATCCAATTCCCCCATCTACACATTATAGGTGGATGGGGGAATCGTCCCAGTGTGGACCAGTGCTGGAACAACCAGAGTTACTGTCCTGTCCCGGCTATTCACAGCGCTGGTCTCTGTCTCCATGGCAGCGGCGGCAGGACATTGGAACCCAGAGCTGGTTACTTTATGGGGCTGATGTACAGGAGGGCCAGCACAATTTGTTGTTAGAGATGGGCTGGGCATGTTCAAAATTCCACATGCCAGAGCCTGCCAGGAAGCCCACACTGCACAGCGCTAATCACAGGCAGTGAGACATTTCCCGGTCTGCAGCTGCACAGATCAGGAAATGTCTCACTGCCTGTGATTAGCACTGTGGAGTGTCGGCTTCCTGGCGGGATCGGGCATGTGGGATTTCAAACACACCCGAGCCCATCTCTATTGGTTGTAGACAGTTGAGCTCCCTGCAGGTTGCTTAGCAGCAGTGGACCCTTCTCTGACATGCTGATCGGGATGCAATCCAGGTGATGCTCTTAGTCAAATCCTAGTCATAAATATCAGTGATTTTATTGATCAAAGCCCACACTTTACAGGCATAGAGCCCACATGGCTGCTGATCATACGGTTGAATATATTTATGTGGTTGTACTCTTGATGCTAATAAATACTGTATTTATTAGATCTGACTGGGAGCATCACCTGGATCACATCCCGATCAGCATGTCAACAGAGAAGGTTATACAGCATTACTGCTGCTAGGTGACCAGCTGGGGGCTCGCCTCTCTATAACCAATAGTGCCAGCCTTCCCCTGCATGCACCCATAATGTCACCAGCACTAGGTCCTAATAGACTGCCGCCCCTGCCAAGGAGACAGACGCCAGACCAGCGCTGTCAATAGCAGGGACAGGACAGCTGGGGATCCCCACAGTGGCAGAACACCAGGCCCCGGTGGCAAGACAACCTTTGCAACCCTGAAAGTTCTCCCACTGCTTTGGACCCTTATATTTTCTTGGTGTGCTGGTGACATATATCTCTTGTTTTCTGCCACCCTGGGGGGCCCCAGTATAGTAGGAAGGGAGCTCACTGCAGAACATGTAAAAGGACCCGTTGTGGGATCATAGTAAAGGGCCCCAGGAGATTTTATATATATATTGTATATATTGTATATATATAAAATTGCATTTTATAGTTGGCCCCCCTACTTTTTTCCCTGTCCCCCCATGTGCCCCCCCTAAATATGAAAGCTGGAGACGCCACTGGTCTTGGGAGGAGCAGAGAGGATGATATTTAATATTTTATTTATTTATATTAGTGTACTTTGTATTTCTTTTCTTTTTTTGTGTTTTTTGTGTATATATATCTTTTTATGACTGCTTTATTTTATATATTTATTTTTCACATTCTGCTTTTTTTTTTTCTTTCTTTAAAAAAAAAAAAATACTAAGGGGTAATTTTTTTTATTTTTACAAAAAAACAGGTCCAGGGCAAAGAAAAAAAGCTTCCACAGTCCTCATGAGCCAATTAAAGCTCATTATTTCCTAAAATTCACAAAAAAACGACGGCCCGGAATTCAGAAAGAAATGCGTATTGTTATGCTGGCGTAGCGTATCTCATATACGCTACGCCGCCGTAACTTTGAGAGGCAAGTCCTGTATTCAGAAAGAACTTGCGACTAAAGTTACGGGGGCGTAGCGTATATTGGCCGGCGTAAGCCAGCATAATTCAAAATAGGCTGTAGGGGGCGTGTTGTATGCTAATTTGCCGTGACCCCACGTAATTGGCGTTCTTAACGAACGGCGCATGCGCCATCCGTGAAAATATCCCAGTGCGCATGCTCCAAATTACGCCGCAAATAGTCAATGCTTTAGACGTGAACGTAACTTACGCGTACGACTTACGCAAACGACGTAAAATTCAAAGCTGGCCCGACGTCCATACTTAACATTGGCTACGCCTCATAGAGCAGGGGTAACTTTACGCCGGAAAAAGCCTTACGTAAACGACGTAAAAAAATGCGCTGGGCGGACCTACGTTTCTGAATCGGCGTATCTACCTAATTTGCATATTAGATGCGGAAGTCTTGGGAAGCTCCCCTAGCGGTCAGCGTAAATATTGCACCGTAAGATACAACGGCGTAGGAGACTTTCGCCGCTCGTATCTAGGCAACATTGAGGTGTATCTGATTCTATGAATCAGGCGCCGAGATGCGATGGCCCGCATTCGGGGTTACGACGGCGTATCTGGAGATACGCCGACGTAGCTCCTTTCTGAATCCGGGCCTACATTTTGCCTTCTTCGATGACTGCAAAAATGGCAATATTCAAATTCTCCAGTAAATAAAAATGATCCCTCTTGATCATCCGTAGTGAACAGCCCAATGAGATCATTCGACTTGAGTTATTATTGAAAGACCTTGTTTTGGGGTACAGTAAATAATGTTTTACATGCACCTATATTAAATATATATACATATATATATATATATATATATACACACAGTGGCCCAGATTCAAGAAGCTATTGCGCCTGCGCAACCATAGGTTGCGCGGCGCAATAGCTGTTTTGCTCCCGCGTAGCGAATGCCCCTGATTCAGGAACATCGCTACGCGGACTGCAGCCTAGGATATGACAGACATAAGCATCCTTATGCCTTCATATCTCAGGCTGCATTCTTGCGTTGTCCGCTAGGGGGCGCGGCCATTGTGATCGGCGTATAGTATGCAAATTGCATACTACCACCGATTCACAAAAGTTGCGCGGGCCCTGCGCACGCAAGGTACGGAGTTTCCGTACGGCGACTTTAGCGCAAGGTTGCTCCTGCTATAGCAGGGGCAGCCAATGCTAAAGTATAGCCGCCCTTCCCGCTCGTGAAATTTAAATTTCACGTCGTTTACGTAAGTGATTCGTGAATGGCGCTGGACGCCATTCACGTTCACTTAGAAGCAAATGACGTCCTTGCGACGTCATTTGCCGCAATGCACGTCGGGAAAGTTTCCCGACGGAGCATGCGCTGTTCGTTCGGCGCGGGAGCGCGCCTAATTTAAATGATTCCCGCCCCCGGCGGGATCATTTACATTAGGCGCCCTTACGCAGGGCTAATTAGCATAGCGCCCGCGCAATTTACGGAGCTACTGCTCCGTGAATCGCGGGCAAATCGAAATATTTGCGTGGGCGCAGAGAAAAATCTTTGCTCTTTGCCCACGCAAATATTGCGCGGATCTACCTGAATCTGGGCCAGTATATATATTTCAAAAACACTCTACGTGCAAATCAGTTTCACGATCACCATCCAAGTCCTTGGTGCTAGCAACTAGCAATGTTTAAAAGGACCAGCACACACCAGGTTTCAGCAGAATTCAGTGTGATATCATCCTGCAGATACATACTAACGCGTTTCACAGAACTCTTTGCGAAAGCTATGTGCCTTAGCGCGAAGTGCTTCAGCTGGTAAAATACGGTCAGGTTATCATTTTCTGCCCTTGAACATGCATGGGGTAACTCATCATAATGGAGTATTTAGGTGTGATGGGGACCCTTAAGGTTATAGTTTACCTTTACAGTAAAAAATACAAAGGTTCAATAATACCGTACACCAGGGGTCTCCAAATTTTCTAAACAGGGGGCAGGTTAATGGGCCTTCAGACTTTAGGGGGGCCGGACTGTGACCAGAAGGGAATAGAAAAGTCCTGACCTCGGGAAACAGTGGGACGAATTGCACCCCATCATTGGTGTCATTGGGCTCAATCGTTGGTGTATGTTGGAGGAGTTGTGCCCCATCTCTGGTGTCAGGGGTAGGAGTTGTGCCCCGTCCTTGGTGTCAGTGAGAGGAGTTGTGCCCCATCTCTGGTGTCAGTGGTAGGAGTTGTGCCCCATCCTTTGTGTCAGTGAGAGGAGTTGTGCCCCATCCCTGGTGTCAGTGGTAGGAGTTGTGCCCCATCCTTTGTGTCAGTGAGAGGAGTTGTGCCCCATCTCTGGTGTCAGTGAGAGGAGTTGTGCCCCATCTCTGGTGTCAGTGAGAGGAGTTGTGCCCCATCTCTGGTGTCAGTGAGAGGAATAGTGCCCCATCCTTTGTGTCAGTGGGAGGAATAGTGCCCCATCTCTGGTGTCAGTGAGAGGAGTTGTGCCCCATCTCTGGTGTCAGTGGTAGGAGTTGTGCCCCATCCTTTGTGTCAGTGAGAGGAGTTGTGCCCCATCTCTGGTGTCAGGGGTAGGAGTTGTGCCCCGTCCTTGGTGTCAGTGAGAGGAGTTGTGCCCCATCTCTGGTGTCAGTGAGAGGAGTTGTGCCCCATCCTTTGTGTCAGTGGGAGGAGTTGTGCCCCATCTCTGGTGTCAGTGAGTGAGTCAGTGAGTGAAAAACGTATATAGCGCTGCACATGCGAACTGAATCGCCTCTGGGCGCTTATTTGACCATTTCTCCTTTGACCTCAGAAGAGATGGGATTTGATCTTTCTCCTAAAGGCCAAGTGGTTCTCCTCCAACCGAATGGAGGTTGGTAAAGTGTTCCAAAGTCGAGGGCCTTGGACAGCAAATCTTCTTTCTCCTTTGGACTTGTATCTGGTTTTGGGGATTTGGAGTAGATTTTGGTTGGAGGATCGCAGAGTGCGATTGGGGTTGTAAGCCTTTAGTTTTTCACATAGATATTTGGGGGCATTTCCCAAAACACATTTATGCGTCAGACAGAGTGCTTTGAAAGTGATTCTGTCTTTCACTGGGAGCCAGTGAAGGCTTCTCAGTGATGGGGAGATTGATTCCCAAGGTTTTTTCCCAGTCACAAGTCGCGCGGCCGTATTCTGAATGACCTGCAGGCGTGTGATTTGGTACTTTGGGAGTCCGAGGTAAAGGGCATTTGCATAGTCAAGTCTGGAGGTAACAATTGTTCCCACCACGACTGCTATGTCTTCATTAAGAATAAATGGAATCAGACTGCGTAGTAGGCGCATCAGATGATGGGATCCGCTGACTACTGACCCTATTTGTGCATCCATTGTCATGTAGGTGTCGAAGATGACTCCAAGACTTTTGACTTTGGTGCTAGGGGTGATGATTTTTCCCAGAATGGGCGGAGGTGTCCAGGTTGTTGCCAGTTGATTCTTTCGATTGGGGTGAAACAGGAGAAGTTCTGTTTTCGAACCGTTGAGTTTAAGATAACTCTTTGTCATCCAGTTCTCTATCAAAGAGAGACATTTCTCTAGATCGAGATGATGATCCAGTTTGTTGCAGATGCGAAAGTACAATTGTGTATCATCCGCATAAGAGTGGTAGAGCAGCTTCTGGCTGCTGATGATTTCAAAAAGAGGGCGAAGATATATATTAAACAGCACCAGCGACAGAGGGAATCCTTGAGGGACTCCGCAGGACACCGTGCATTTTTCAGAGGTGAACGGTCCCAGTTTCACCATCAGTGGTAGGAGTTGTGCCCCATCTCTGGTGTCAGTGAGAGGTTTTGTGCCTCATCTCTGGTGTCGGTGGGAGGAGTTGAGCCCCATCTCTGGTGTCAGTGAGAGGAGTTGTACCCCATCTCTGGTGTCAGTGAGAGGAGTTGTGCCCCGTCTCTGGTGTCAGTGGGAGGAGTTGTGCCCCATCTTTGGTGTCAGTGGGAGGAGTCGTGCCACATGTCTGGTGTCAATGAGAGGAGTTGTGCCACATCTCTGGTGTCAGTGAGAGGAGTTGTGCCCGATCTCTGGTGTCAGTGAGAGGAGTTGTGCCCCATCTTTGGTGTCAGTGAGAGGAGTTGTGCCCCGTCTCTGGTGTCAGTGAGAGGAGTTGTACATAAGACCTGGAAGCTAATTGGTTTCTATGCAGAGCTGCAAGCTCAAGTTTTAGTAAATAACCTCCCTTGTGACTTGCTACTAAGTTACAATGTTGCAGTCTGCTCATTGGAGGTGCTTCCTCCTGCCTGCAGCAGACTGATGACATCATCTTAGGCCTTGTACTCACGGCAGGACATGTCCGATGAAAACGGTCTGCAGACCGTTTCCATCGGACATGTCTGGCCGGGGACTGCCCGGGGACTTCTGTTCGATGGCTATACACACCATCGAACAGAAGTCCGCGCGTAAACAATACGCGGGGCGTGTCCGCGGTGTCGACGCGTCGATGACGCGGTGTCGCCGCGACAATGACGCGGCGGCGTGGGCGGCCTGCCTTTAAAATGCTTCCACGCATGCGTCGAAGTCATTCGACGCATGCGAGGGATGGCGGGCGGCAGGACATGTACGGTAGGTCTGTACAGACGACCGTACATGTCCGGGCGGACAGGTTTCCAGCGGACTGTTTTAAAGCAAGTCCGGGAAACAGTTGTCTGCTCAGAAACGGTCTGTCAGACAATTGTTTGCTGGAATCCTGTCCGCGCGGCTGTACACACGACGGAACATGTCTGCTGAAACTGGTCTGCGGACCAGTTTCAGCAGACATGTTTGGTCGTGAGTACGGGGCCTGAGCCTAGGCAAAGCCCCTGATTGGAGCTCGAGGATGAAATTTTAATGATAAAAGGGAGATTTTCGAGAAAATGATCCTGTTTCTGTATACTGTGACAAGTCAGGGGTTTAATTCACGACTTGTACAGTTAAATCCTGTACACATGGCTGGGATTCTCGTCGGGGAAAAAACATAGTTTTTCCTGACGAGATTCCTGGCAAGATTTTACACATGTACGATTCAAAAGAACATGCCGAGAATTACCACGAGAAAATAGAGAGCAGGTTCTCTTTTTTTCTTGTCTAGATTGTGGGCAGTTTCCTTGACGAGAAACCTCAAAGCCTCGTATACGCGCTCGGTGTACTCGGCAAGAAAGCTCTGCCAGCAGTTTTCTTGCTGTTTCTGCCCGAGAAAACCGTGCGTTTGTACGAGGCTTAACTTTAAGATCTACATTTTTTTTCCTTTTAATCTCAGGCTCTTCTCTAGCAAATTTGGCACTTTCAGTAAAGACGGAGGATTAATCTTCATAGGTTTATTTTCACTGTCCAGACCGCCTTTGACATCTTTATGTAAAATGTTTTGCGTCTCGTTAAAAAAAAAAAAAATGTATCCCAGTACAGAGAGTTTTGGATTCTTCCCAAAAGTGGGATTATCTTGCAGGTGATTTGGGGTCACTTGGCACGAGATCTGGCCGGTTGGTAAAGAGTCGACAGGGAAATCTAATCTCTTTGCAGTCTTATCGTTTCTGATAGATCTGATTATGTTTGCGGCTTTTTTCCCGAAGCCATTTTCCGGGATGTTTACAATAATATTTGTATTTATTGGGAACAAAGTCCTCTCCGCTATTTTCGTTGTCACTTTGCATATATCAGATTCTGACAGGGAACCGGATACGAGATTGGGATGGCCGCGTTCTGGACCATTATTACAGTAAATCTAATAGAGTGAGTTAGGCAAATGTTGGGGGTGGAAGGATGCCTTTCTCCTCGGGGGAAATAAAGCCGAGCGTGCCATGTAACACGGGATGATGGGAAACCGGCCATGATGGTGCCTCCATTTTAACTTCTTGCAGCACCGTCGTGGGAATAAACAGCGCCAGCTGCTATCCCAAGGGATCATGGGAAAGAATGACACAGCAACCATAACTTTTTTTTTTACATACTTGGTTGTTGAATTGAAGGCAAACTGTAATAATTTGAAATCATTTTTTTCTACTTGTATAAATCACTATTTTATAAAGGGAGTTTTAATTAAAGGAAAAGATCCTGAAAGTAAACAGATTGCAATGGCAGAAGCTGTTTACTTTCAGACTCTTTCCCTAATTAAAACTTTCTACAGCCTCTTCTGAAAAAGTAAGCAAGAGGAGGAGTCATCGCTCTCAATCTTCTGTGTGTGTAGTTTGGAGCTTGAGCTTTTGAACTTTGTAAATAGTGTTAGGCAAACAGTTCGAGCTGAGCAAAAGTTTGAAGTGAACATTGGCTGTTCATCCGTTCGGGGAACACAACTGAATTGCACAGTGCATTCTAAGCCCTGATTGGCTGAAGCAATGAAGACTTGGCCCAATCAGGGCACAAAGCACTGTCAGAGCCATGATTGGAGAAAGTCACGATGACGTCCAATCATGGCTCATTGCTCATAGACCCATCCCACACTATAAAAGGTTCCTTCGCAGGGGAGCCGTTTGCAGTGTGATATTGGAGTGGAGATATATATAACAGGGCTCAGCTCATTGCTACTAGTGAGTTAGTGTGCTATAGTGTACTATTGTGGTTATATTGTGAGTGCAGAGTGTCAGAGTAGTGTGAATAAAGTGATAGTGCAGCATCAGTGTAGTACGCCCGTACAGTTTTATTGCAGTATATTGAAGTGTGTCAGTGTAGTTTTAGTGCAGTATATGGAAGTGTGTCAGTGCAGTTTTACTGCAGTATATTGTAGTGCGTCAGAGTAGTTTTACTGCAGTATATTGAAGGGTGTCAGTGCAGTTTTACCACAGTATATTGAAGTGTGTCAGTGTAGTGTGTCAGGGCAGTGTTACTGCAGTACATTGGAGTGTCAGGGCAGTTTTACTGCAGTTTTTTCAAGTGTGTCAGTGCTGTTTTACTGCAGTATATTGAAGTGCGTCAGTGCAGTTTTACTGCAGTATATTGTAGCGCGTCAGTGTAGTTTTACTGCAGTATATTGAAGTGTGTCAGTGCAGTTGTAATGCAGTATATTAAAGTGCATCAGTGCAGTTTTACTGCAGTATATTGAAGTACATCAGTGCAGTTTTACTGCAGTATATTGAAGTGTGTCAGTGTAGTGTGTCAGGGCAGTGTTACTGCAGTATATTGAAGTGTGTCAGGGCAGTTTTACTGCAGTATATTCGAGTACGTCAGTGACGTTTTACTGCAGTATATAAAAGTGCACCAGTGCAGTTTTACTGCAGTATTTTGTAGTGTATCAGTGTAGTTTTACTGCAGTATATTGAAGTTTGTCAGAGCAGTTGTAATGCAGTATATCGAAGTGCATCAGTGCAGTTTTACTGCAGTATATTGCAGTGCATCGGTGCAGTTTTACTGCAGTATATTGAAGTGCATCAGTGAAGTTTTACTGCAGTATATTGTAGTGTGTCAGTGTACTGTTACCACAGTATATTGAAGTGCATAAGTGCAGTTTTACTGTAGTATATTGTAATGTGTAAGTGGAGTGTGTCTGTGTAGTACAGTTTTTTACACTACATTACATAACATTTTGTGCTGTATACCCCCTTTTTTTGGTTGTTGCATGTTATTTTTTTGTCCCATGCCTGCCCCCTTTTTTGAAATTGTGAGCTGCAGTTTTTCTGACTGCAGCGCTGTTGTTCCCCCTTTTTTATTTATTTTTTATCATTTTGAAATTTCTGTCAGCGGCAGTCCTCAAGTTAAAGTGCACCAAAAACCACTTTCCATTGAACGTGCATCTAAGTTACACATTTCCCCATCTCTATTACATTTTGGTAAAAAGCCCCCCCCCCCCCCCATCATGTCTGGGAGGCCAACAAGGAGAGGCAGACGTTCCTATGCCACTGTAAGGGGGCCAGCAGCGTCTGTGTCTACAGACAAAGGTGGACGTGGTCCGTCCTCAGGCAGGGCACATTTGTCTCTGTTTAGTAATGTTGCCCATGCTATCCAGCCACAGCATGTAGAGGAGGTGGTGGAGGAGGTGGTGGACTGGCTTACTAAACAATCCTTATCCTCCTCATCCTCTATCACCCAAGCAGAGACTAGTGCACAGTCCACTGCAGCTGCCAGAGTGGCTTATTCTGCCTCCTTGTCCAGAGCTACTTCCAGCATCACAAATGGAGGAGTCAGCTGAATTATTTGAGCACAGCATCAGCCACTTGCTTCTTGAGGATCCACAACCATTACTTGATTCTGATGTTGGTTTTGAGGTAGAGAAAGGGAGTAACATGAGCCTACAGGGAGGGAAGAACACTTATAAACAACAAATTGACAGTCATGTTCCCCCAGCCGCAGTTTTTTACAGCAAGGCTAATTGATGCTTTCATCAAGAGTACCTCTATAGGGTTACGGTGTGAAGGCACCACCAACACCCAAAGCCCAATTTTTCCTCACCTGTTACTTCTATACAAAGTCTGTGAAAGAGACAACAGACTTTATCTAAAGAAAAATTGGCCTGCGTGTACTATTATTTGGCTTCTTCACATAAGGCTTGTTCACTGTGGTGCAAAACATTGTTATTTCCATCCAAAGTCTGCCAAAGAGGCTGGCTTGCCAGTAGTCCCCGCTTGTGACCATGCCCCTCTGATTCATTTCACCTCATACCTCTACAATTAAGCCCAATAGGGGTGAAATGTATCAGTTGGGGGGGGGGACTACCAGCAAGCTAGTCTTTTGGATTAGACATTAATAGAACTATGTCATCAGTGTGTGGTCGTCCTTGGATGATTGTGGTGGATAAACAGCAAGGGTGGGCTAAGGTCAGGGGCGGACTGACCATTGAGGCCCTCGGGCAGTGCCCCATGCCACTAGGGGGCCCCATCAGGGTTGCCAGGCTCAGTAAAACCAGGGACAGTATGTAAAAATCTGTGTTTTTTTTACATCTGTCCCTGATATGTCTAAAACCGACATGCTTTTGATGTGAAAATCCAGAGATTTTAGCTGCCCTGCCTCTGTACTGCCTCCTGGCTTGGTGGCCATCTGTAAGCCCGGGGGCCCCATAATCTTCTATTGCCCGGGGGCCCCATGAGTTGTCAGTCCGCCCCTGGCTAAGGTGGTCACTTCAGACCAGAGAAGTATTCTAGGGTTTAAACCACTGCAGCTCTTTTGGGTCTTTCCTACAGTTCTTTGACTGCTCACCTACCCTCTTTCCTAGCAACACCACCCAAAGTCTTATACTCACAGACTCGCAGTTCTATACTGCCCAGCCACTGCACCAAGCCTCCAACCTGAGCACCCTATTCTTCTGCATATGTGCAGAGAAGTTCCATTCATCCTATGAAGAGGCCATCTATTAGCTGTCCCATTGGTGGACAGAAAAAAAGCTGACAGGCAGGGAGACTTTGCTGTGGCATTTGTGTGGTTCCTAGCAGGCTACACAGCAAGGATCTCTCAGGAACATGGATAGGTTAGTTTAAGACTTTGGGGGTTGCTGGGAGCATTTAAAGTGGAGGTTCACCCAAAAACTTTTTTTTTTAACATTAGATTGAGGCTCGTTTTGTCAAGGGGAATCGGGTGTTTTTTTTACAATCGAAGCAGTACTTACCGTATTAGAGATACATCTTCTCCGCCGCTTCCGGGTATGGGCTGCGGGACTGGGCGTTCCTATTTGATTGACAGGCTTCCAACAGGCTTCCGACGGTCGCATACATCGCGTCACGATTTTCCGAAAGTAGCCGAACGTCGGTGCGCAGGCGCCGTATAGAGCCGCACCGACGTTCGGCTCCTTTTTCGGCTACTCGTGACGCGATGTATGCGACCGTTGGAAGCCTGTCGGAAGCCTGTCAATCAAATAGGAACGCCCAGTCCCGAAGACCATACCCGGAAGCGGCGGAGAAGATCTATCTCTAAAACGGTAAGTACTGCTTCGATTTTAAAAAAAACACCCGATTCCCGATTCCCCTTGTCAAAAAATATTTTTCGGGTGAACTCCCGCTTTAAAGGATAACTATCCAAAAGGACAGTTTTCATTTAAGATATCCACTTTAACCTGGATGAATAGTTTACAGGCATACAATATTAAACCTTATGGACTAAAACTGGGATGCCATTAAAGTTCACGTGCATGTAAAGGCAGGTGTCCCAATACTTTTGACAATAAAGAGTAGATAGATAGTTAGATAGAATTTTCCCCTTGTAGGCCGAAGAGGAAAAGTTCACATTTGATTGAACATAACAGCGCATACAATAATGTGACTCCAACCCAGGACGGGTTTATTGTCAATTCTTTGGCTGTTGTCTCTGCAGACGGCTGTAAAACAAAGAATAAAAAAAAAAAAGCCTGTGAGCTGCCAGGAGGGATCGGAGGGGTCTGGAGAGGATCTGGGATGGGACCTGTCTGCAGGATGAGGACACATTGAACGCCTCCTATGATCCTGAGAACAGCCTTGTGAGACTGTGCAGGGTCAGCAGGTAAATTATCTCTCTGCAGATACATAACCCCTGAATGCTGAAAACCTGGTCCCTCTAATCCCCCTGACAGGAGCCATGACACCAGAAGGGGGTGGAGGGGGGAGGGGGGGGTTATCTTTTAAAAAGTACAACTATTAAGCCCCTCGAATTTACTTAAAAAATCTCCCAGCAATCCCAAATGATCATAAAATATGTACATTAGTGACTGTTCTCTTTTTGAAAATATTGTCAAAATGTCTCCATTTTTGGTGACAGTCATGGTGATCAAAATTAGAATAGGAAATGAGGGTATTTTTGGTAAGACAGTATTTGTGCGTATATTATAGGTGTTTTATTTAAAAAAAAAATCTAACAAAAAAATGGCAAAAAATAGTAATAATAATAATAAAAAAAAAATTGCTGTTTTTCCTTAATTTTCTGGTGTCTGGTGACAACATTTCTCCAGTTTTGGTGACATTCATTGGGATCAGAATTAGAATTGGAAATTACGGTATTTTTGGTGTTGGTTCCCAAAGGTTACAGAAGCTCCTTTAAGCCGGAGTTACCCATATGAGGTGCTAATATTAGCATGCCCTTGATGTAGTTTATGTTACACATTGATGCGCGTCAAGACAGTATTTTTGCATATATTATAGGTATTTTTTTTTACAAAAAAAAGGCAAAAAATTAGTAATAATAAAAAAATTCCTTAATTTTCTGGTGTCTGGTGACAAAATTTCAAAATTTTGGTGAAATTCATTGTGATCAGAATTAGAATTGGACAAGGCAGGATTTGTACGTATATTATAGGTATTTTATTCTTTTTTTTTTAATGGTAAAGCTAGCAATCTGTATACGATTCTTGTGTTACCTGGTGTTTCCATGGTCAAGGTGTGGTGCCAAATATCCCGAAAGAAATTAGAGAGTGAAAAGACCTCTTTCAAAAAAAAAAAATTCTGTGAAAAAAAATAATAATAAAATGAACCAAAAAAAGGTAAAAAAGCAAAAACACTGCAAAGCAACACAGAAAGCTTTTATTACATGTTATTTATTATGATTACTAACAATGATAATAATAATATTTTTATTTATTTGTTTCAAGCTAATTATGCTTAGGCAGAAATGTGGAGCTCGTTACAGAAATGAGGAATTTTGTAGTGAAATCAATTTAGCCCAAAACACCATGTTTGGTTCCAAATGCAGATTTAAAATCACTTACAGTTTTGTTACTTCTTTTATAGCACTGTATTTATATTCTTCTTGAATTTTTGTCTCTATATATTAGAGCAGATGCTTTTTTTTTTTTTTTTTTTTTTACATTGTATATCCATAGCTGTTCTGGAGGGACTGACATGGATGTCACAATTGGTGAGGCTTAGTAAAAAATATTTGGAAGTTTAGTAAGCATGCAGGAATTTTTGGGCACCCAAGGACAGGAGCCCTTTTAATAGTTCACTTCTGGAAAGAGATTCTGACATTCTGGGGCATTAAAGCGAAATTCCACCCAAATTTTTCACGCCTCACCATGCTGTGCATTCTTAAAATTAATTGGCAATTTATTTATATTTTTTATGTTCACTTACCTGATTTAAGCCAATATCTAATTTCACTTCCTCCTTTAGCAACCACGGTTGCGGACGAAATTTCTGGTTTTGCATTGGCTCCTGGGAGATATTGGTCAGCTTGGCATGGCACTGCTCCAGTAACATTTAACATTGGCGTCTATGGAAAATCTTGGTCAGCTTGGCATGGCACTGCTCCCGTAACATTTAACATTGGTGTCTATGGAAATTCTTGGTCAGCTTGGCATGGTGCGGCTCAAGTAACATTTAACATTGGCATCTATGGAAATTCTTGATCAGCTTGGCTTGGCGCAGCTCCAGTAACATTTAACATTGGCATCTATGGAAATTCTTGGTCAGATTGGCATGGTACGGTTCCAGTAACATTTAACATTGGCGTCTATGGAAATTCTTGGTCAGATTGGCATTGTACGGTTCCAGTAACATTTAACATTGGCGTCTATGGAAAATCTTGGTCAGCTTGGCAAGCCGACCAAGATTGCACCGCACTGCACATGTGCAAGATCAGCAGGTGCATGCTGGGTAGCCAGCATGCACAGAATCCAGGAAGGAGGACAATGTGGCTTCAGATGCCCACACTGGAGATGACCGCGCTGTCCAGGAACTTCACAAAGTAAGAAAACGATGCTGCACAAATAGAAAACTGGACGTAGTTTACAGCATACCTTTGTTACATTACACAAGGCATGAGTATCCTTGGGGTATTTTTATCCTAAATGTCATATCTCAGCCGGAACTCGCTTTAACCACCTATCATTCTGGGATACTAAAGAGAACCTGTTCATTCCAACAAAAAACTTCTCATATGATTATTTATTTTACATATTCTGTGCATGATATTTACCTGTAAATGCCTCCTTTGTGTAAACATCCAAGAGACTTCCTCTGGGTGCCGCCATCTTGGATGTGATTTCAGCAGCCCCAGAAAACTTAGAGCTGACACTCTATAGCAGGGGTCTCCAAACATTCTAAACAAAGGGCCGATTTATTGTCCTTCAGACTCTTGGAGGGCCGGACTTTGGCCAGCGGTAGTGGAAATTTTCCTGGCATCATTGTTAGTAAACATCTGGTATTAGGGGGAGGAATAGTGCCCCATTGCTGGTATCATAGGGAGGAATAGTGCTCTATTAGTGGTATCAGTGGGAGAAATGGTGCTCCATTGTCGGTGTCAGATGGTAGAATAGTGTGTCGTATCAGTGGGAGGGATAGTGCCCCAAGGGCCGGATAAAGGCAAGCAAAGGGCCGCATTCATCTACAATTTTTTTGTTGGTGACAGGGTCTCTTTAGGCCTTGTCTTTGACATGCACTGCAAGGAGAAGGCATTTCTGGATCTTTATTGTTATAGATAATAAATCAGCCCATATCTTCCCTTCACAGGACCCCCAACAGACCCTAAATACAAGCTCTAGTGGCAAAATCCTGTTTTTCTAAATTACACCTGGCCAGTTTGACCCACCGCCGGGCAACGGCCAGCCATAAATCTTTCCCGACTGTAAACTGGCAAGAAAAAATATGGAAAGGCTACCGGAGGTCAGGAGGTCACAACGACTAATCTTCACATGGCAGGACCCCTGGCTGCTGGTTTTACAGTCATGTTCAGCTCTACAATCCGAGGGTCAGAGGTCACTGTACAGCCCCCAAATCCAGGGCCTGCTAAGGAAATGTCATGTGTAGTTTATGGTGTGTGATGCTGATTGTGCATTATCAGGGTGAGAATTGCAATCACTGTCCATATGTTTATGTACCTGCTGCTGTATATAATCCTATGGATGGATGTTCATTTTTTTGGAAAAAAAACGAAATGACGTTTAATTTCTTCTATGTACTTTGTATTATTAATAACTGGTAAAAAATGATTTTCACTTTTATATTTTGTTGCATCTCAGTGCTGCAAATAAAAAAATATTATAGATACCTGTATATTAATAATACATTAAAGGATAAGTTCACCTTTGTTAAATATATATATATATATTAAAGGCACATCTATGTGCATTTATTTTTAATTTTTAATATGAGCCTGCAAAGCATTGCACCCACGATTAGTGGGCTCTTGCAGACTGTGCCCCGCCTCTGCCTCCTCCTCATCCGTGATAGGCGGAACACTGATTCAGTTTAGTGTTCCAACTATCACGGACGAGGAGGAGGGGGGGCTTTGTTACAGTGGACGACGCGGACGGCGCAGACTTTCTATAATCTCTGTAATCCTGCATACAGCCCTACTGTGAATGTGCAAAGCCTAATCAGGTGCAAATGCCTTCCCTCCTCATCAAGACTGACACAGCGGAACAAAGGTACATGGGCAAAGTGAGGCTGCAGATGGGCACAGCAAGGCTGCAGATGGGCAAAGTGAGGCTGCAGATAGGCATGGTGAGGCTGCAGATGGGCACGGTGATGCTGCAAATGGGCAAAGTGAGGCTGCAGATGGGCACAGTGAGGCTGCAGATGGGCACAGTGAGGCTGCAGATGGGCACAGTAAAGCTGAAAATGGGCACAGTGATGCTGCAAATCAGCACAGTGAGGCTGCAGATGGGCACAGTGAGGCTGCAGATGGGCAAAGTGAGGCTGCAGATGGGCACAGTAAAGCTGAAAATGGGAACAGTGAGGCTGCAGATGGGCACAGTAAAGCTGCAAATTGGGACAGTAAAGCTGCAAATGGGTACAGTGAGGCTGCAGATGGGCATTGTTGACCCTCTTTTTTACTTACAGTGGCTGCTGCATTTCCCACCCTAGGCTTATACTCGAGTATATACGTTTCCCCAGTTTTTTGTGGTAAAATTAGGTGCCTCAGCTTATATTCAGGTCGGCTCATACTGGAGTATATATGGTAATCGAAAAATGAAAGCTTAGTTGGCATCATCAGATCACAAAACGCACAAAATGTCTGATTTTCATACGAAAATTCTTTCGAAAATTCAACCATGTATAGTCAAAGTGAGATCATGGGCAGGTGACTCAAGCACAATTCATGTTTGAATAGCTGCATCCTCAGCTACACTAGCTGAGGAATTACAGCTGTGACCTTGGAACTAATGTAATATGACGCTTCTGGGGTCATTAGTTGCAGGAGAGATCGGGGAATGGAAGTGCCCCAAATTCCTCCTGCTTTCACTGGGGAAACTGATTCCCACAGCCTTGGACTTCCCAGAGCAAAGGGAGAGCCTGGGAAATACACTGCAGATGCTGCCAGCAGGGTGGGGAGAGTATGTCCTTTCAAAGCCCTTATAAAAGTGATCGGGTGGCTCTAGAGCCATCTGATCATTTTCATCGGAAAGCACTTCATTGGCTCCTTAAGCTGGTATCAAGCTCACTGCTGTGCTGTGAGCTTGATTCACCTACGTGTATACCATGCTATTGTTAAATGTACTTTGGTAGACAAGAGGTTAAGGAGGAAAAAGCCTGCTCTCAATCTATACATTGCTATATACAGTATATATGTTGCATGGATGGGAATGATGGATAGTTTTGAGGTAGGGATCGCACTTTATACAGGTCCTTTAACCACTTCAGCCCCAGACCATTTAGCTGCCCAAAGACCAGAGCACTTTTTGCGATTCGGCACTGCGTCGCTTTAACTGACAATTGCGCTGTCGTGCGAGCGTGATCATGGAGTTCATGGCAGGGGCGCACACGTGCCCACGCGGTGGCAAATTTAAACTGACGTATATTTCCGTTGATTTGCCTGTCCGTGCCATTCTGCCAACGTAAATCTACAGGAGCCGATCCTTAAGTGGTTAATTCAACATTAGAGCTTTACATATATTTACTAATGTATGCCACGTTTCCCCATTTTTGCTAAATTTAAAGTGATCTTAGCGGCTGCCATTGTATTAATGGAATAAGCCAGCATATAGAAAGTTCCTAGTAGCACTATTATGAAGTGACCTTTTATCAAACTTTGCACTCTAGGCCTGAACGCCCCCCCCCCCCCCCCGCCTCCCCGACTATTAGGGAACTTATGCAACTTGACTGCAGCCTTCGGTCATGACCTGGAGACCCTCTTCCAGCTGTCCCCATATTGCGGCTTGCCTTCTGTTGCTACAACATTCAGGATGCCTTGTCCTATTTTTGTTTCCTTTTGTTTGGAGGGAATCTCTCTCTGCCGGTCCGGACAAGGAAAAGCCCACTTAGAGCCCTGACATGTAAATGCGTTGCGGAAGAGGTGTGGGTTTCATCCACAGCCATTAATCCGGCTCAGACAGCTCCAAGCCGTTTTCTGAATGGTCGTGTAGCAGAGAAACACTCGCATAAATTAGGTCGGGGGGTCTTCTACTGACGTGGGAAACAAATGGACAATCGGGAGTTATTCTGTCCCAATGGGAAATATTTTCAGAACTCTTCAGCTTTAAAAAGGAACCTCATTAATTCAGAAACTTGTGTCATTTTCTAAGAGTGGCTATTCTCACCTTCCGCGATGCTTTTTACAGATGCATTCAGAATTGTTTCCACAAGAAAGGGGCTCCAATTTTGGTTTCCTAAACCAATAAAGGATTGGCATATTCAAGACTTGAAAATAATGGTAAGAGTGCAACCTACCTATTCCCCAGAGAATTGTGTCACCTCGGAGAAAGCGGACTATCCTTTCACTGGAGACCAGTGACATCACTGAAAATGCCGCCTATCCATTCACTAGAGACCGGTGACATCACTGAGAATGCAGCCTATCCATTCACTAGAGACCTGTGACATCACTAAGAATGCAGCCTATCCATTCACTAGAGACCGGTGACATCACTGAGAATGCAGCCTATCCATTCACTAGAGACCTGTGACATCACTGAGAATGCAGCCTATCCATTCACTAGAGACCTGTGACATCACTAAGAATGCAGCCTATCCATTCACTAGAGACCGGTGACATCACTGAGAATGCAACCTATCCTTTCACTAGAGACCAGTGACATCACTGAGAATGCAGCCTATCCATTCACTAGAGACCAGTGACATCACTGAGAATGCAGCCTATCCATTCACTAGAGACCGGTGACATCACTAAGAATGCAGCCTATCCATTCACTAGAGACCGGTGACATCACTGAGAATGCAACCTATCCATTCACTAGAGACCAGTGACATCACTGAGAATGTAGCCCAGGGGTAGGCATCCTCAGCCCTCCAGCTGTGATGAAACTACAAATCCCATCATGCCTCTGCCTCTAGGAGTCATGCCTGTGATTGGCAGGGTCTTGCAATTTCTCATGGTACTTGTAGTTTCAAAACAGCTGGAGGATTGAGGTTGCCTACCCCTGATGTAGCCTATCTATTCACTAGAGACAGATGACATCACTGAGAATGCAGCCCATCCATTCACTAGAGACCGATGACATCACTGAGAATGCAGCCTATCCATTCACTAGAGACCAGTGACATCACTGAGAATGCAGCCTATCCATTCACTAGAGACCGGTGACATCACTGAGAATGCAACCTATCCATTCACTAGAGACCGGTGACATCACTGAGAATGCAACCTATCCATTCACTAGAGACCGGTGACATCACTGAGAATGCAGCCTATCCATTCACTAGAGACCAGTGACATCACTGAGAATGTAGCCTATCCATTCACTAGAGACCAGTGACATCACTGAGAATGTAGCCCAGGGGTAAGCATCCTCAGCCCTCCAGGTGTGGTGAAACTACAAATCCCATCATGCCTCTGCCTCTAGGAGTCATGCCTGTGATTGGCAGGGTCTTGCAATGTCTCATGGGACTTATAGTTTCAAAACAGCTGGAAGATTGAGGTTGCCTACCCCTGATGTAGCCTATTTATTCACTAGAGACCGGTGACATCACTGAGAATACAGCCTATTCATTCACTAGAGACCGGTGACATCACTGAGAATACAGCCTATTCATTCACTAGAGACCGGTGACATCACTGAGAATGCAGCCTATCCATTCACTAGAGACTGGAATGGTAAATATACATTATTTTCTGGTTTAGTTCATGAGACCCAACAACATAACGGACCCCCCCAGAAAAAAAGATGAAATTGGTCAAACAAGCCTTGATTTATGCCCACTGCAACAGGAAATTTTTTGAAGCAGCCATTGTATTTCAGAAAAATTGCTTCCAAAAGGTCTTGTTGCGCGCCGGTTCCCAGGCCGAGGCGCAGGGTTGTAGCAGAGGTTAGCGGTATTGTGTTGCTAGGAGCCGCTGTGTGTTGCTCTGCATTCTGAATCAGCAACGTCATTAAACTTTACATTCCCTGTATGACTGGAGCCAGCGGAAGCCTTTCCTGCCTGGGACGGCACGCAACAAGCAAAAAAAATAACTAAAATTGTATCTTCCTGTCCGACCCAAAGATGACACGACAATGAAAAAAAAAGGGCCGCCGAGCACAGAATAAATCAGGGGACTTTTTGCAAAAAGAGAAAAAGGAAAAAAAACAATTTTCCAACTAATCATTCTTGGAAATGTGGAATTTTCACAGAAAGATTAAGTTACAGAGAGAATTCTCTGGCCTGAAGGCTCAACAACCACCAACTTCCTGCTGGATTTTGTGCTCATACTTTAAAACTTTAATTGTCCCAAACCAAAAAAAATAAAAATATCTTCAATATAAGACTGCCTGTGCATCTAAGGACTCGTCTCCAGCCAAAATGTTTCCTATTAGTTCTGGATGGATTTAGGAAAAGTAATGATTTATTTCAAGTTATATTGCTGTTTTTGTCCCCATTTGGAGTTCACCTCACTTCCGGTCTCTGTGACACCAGGACAGGTATTGACGAAAGCAGTTGTCACCGAAGCAAAAAGACCCAGGCCCGGATTCAGAAAGAATGCCGTAAGTTTAGGCGGGCGTAACGTATCTCATATACGATACGCCGCCTTAACTTTGAGAGGAAAATCCTGTATTCAGAAAGAACTTGCGCCCAAAGTTACGGCGGCGTAGCGTATATGGGCCGGCGTAAGCTTGCCTAATTCAAAATTGGCTGGTAGGGGGCGTGTTGTATGCTAAACAGTCGTGACCCCACGTAATTGACGTTACTAACGAACGGCGCATGCGCCGTCCGTGAAAGTATCCCAGTGCGCATGCTCCAAATTATGCCGCAAATAGTCATTGCTTTAGACGTGAACGTAACTTATGCACAGCCCTATTCGTGTACGACTTACGCAAACGACGCAAAATTCGACGCTGGCCCGACGTCCATACCTAACATTGGCTACGCCTCATAGAGCAGGGGTAACTATACGCCGAAAAAAGCCTTACGTAAACGACGTAAAAAAATGCGCCGGGCGCACATACGTTTTTGAATCGGCGTATCTAGCTCATTACCATATTCGACGTGTAAATCTACGGAAGCGCCACCTAGCGGCCAGCGTAAATATGCAACTAAGATACGACGGCGTAAGAGACTTACGGCGCTCGTATCTAGGCAACTGTGAGGCGTATGCGACAGCCCGCATTCGGAGTTACGACGGCGTATCTGGAGATACGCCGTCGTAACTTCTTTCTGAATCCGGGCCCCAGAGAGTAAAAAAAAAATGTGGCCAGCCATACATTTTGGGATTTCTAAGCCAAAAGGAGAAATCAACTTATTTTCGGGGAAAGGAAACACAGTAGTGTGCCCATTGGAAGATTTCTCCTCTATTCCTGTTCTGGTGACAACCCAAATCTCAGCTCCCTCACTTCCTGTTGGGGACAAAGAAATTTGATGAAAAAGTACCTGGGAAAACTGGGAAGGGTTCATCCGGTCATACTCAGATTTCTGTTGATTTCTGCTGAATCAGCAGAAATTTGTTCTGTCGGTGGCCTGGGTGGCACCAACTGGCTCGACAAAAGTCCACTCCCCGCTAAACTGCAGTGCCGGCTATTTAATTTTGTGGCTTGGCACCCCGGGCTGATTGAATGCTGGCAATAATTGATGAAGAATTGATGAAGAATTTTCTGCCCAGCTTCTTTGACAAAAAGTCTATTGAAGAAATTGACTTTTGTCGAGCCAGTTGGTGCCACCTGGGCCACGGACAGAACAAATTTCTGCTGATTTAGCAGAAATCAACCAATATCTGAGAATGACCGGATTAACCCTTCCAGTTTTCCCCAACAACAAATGTGCTTCCGGAAGAATGGTCAAACATTCCCATAGACACACTCCTAAACCTTGTGGACGGCCTTCCCAGAAGAGTTGAAGTTGAAGCTATTGTAGCTGCAAAGGGCGGGGCCAACTCAATATTGAACCCTATGGACTTAGACTAGGATGCCATTAACCCCCCTGACGGTAAACCCGAGCGTGACTCGGGGTTGGTTTTTCATGTTAGGATCGGTAAACCCGAGTCACGCTCGGGCTGGACGGGCTTACCTTTCGCTGGATCCACAGGCTTGGTTTACTTACCTTGTCCCTGGATCCAGCGATGCCATCCCGCTGTGTGAGCGAGCGGGTTCTCCTCGCTCGATTCACAGTCCCTGTGTGACGCCGATCTCCGTTCCCTGCGACGTTACGACGCACGGGGACGGAGAACGGCGCCAAATTCAAAAAAGTAAACAAACACATTACATACAGTATACTGTAATCTTATAGATTACAGTACTGTATGTAAAAAATACACACCCCCCTTGTCCCTAGTGGTCTGCCCAGTGCCCTACGTGTTCTTTTATATAATAAAAAATGTAATTTCTGCCTAAAAACTGTAGATTGTCCAAAAGTGTCCCTTTATGTCAAAAATGGTTTTAGATCAGCTAGAAAACAGCGATAATAAATTATAATCACTTGCAGAAATGTGCGATAGCGATTTGTGGGGAAATTCGTCATAAAAAAAATAAAATAATGACAGCGACAATTCTGCAACTGAGCAAATTTCAGTGATTTTGAGTTGATTACATTATTGAATAATTTTTATTATAATTATATTATTATTTGTTATAATTATTTATAATTATTTATTATATTATAATTTATAATTTTGTTTTAAAAAAAAAAATCATACCCGGGATGCCTACAAGACTCTTGCTTGGTCAGATTTAAGTGAGTTATTTCTAAAAATTACAGGCCTACAATATAAAACGCCAATTTCCTTGCAAAATAATTGTACCGCTTTTGGTACGTAATTCCAGACAGAATCATACCGCCAGGGAGGTTAAAGTCCATGTGTGTCAATACTTTTGACAATATAGCGCACATATATATATATATATATATAGATAGATAGATAGATAGATAGATAGATAGATAGATAGATAGATAGATAGATAGATAGATAGATAGATAGATATATAGATATATATATATATAGATTTATATTTATATCGATTTATATATATATAGAGATATATATACAGTGGGGATCGAAAGTTTGGGCACCCCAGGTAAAAATTTGTATTAATGTGCATAACGAAGCCAAGGAAAGATGGACAAATCTCCAAAAGGCATAAAATTACAGATTAGACATTCTTATAATATGTCAAAAAAAGTTAGATTTTATTTCCATCATTTACACTTTCAAAATTACAAAAAACAAAAAAAATGGCGTCTGCAAAAGTTTGGGCACCCTGCAGAGTTAATATCTTGTACTGCCCCCTTTGGCAAGTATCACAGCTTGTAAACGCTTTTTGTAGCCAGCCAAGAGTCTTTCAATTCTTGTTTGAGGTATCTTTGCCCATTCTTCCTTACAAAAGTCTTCCAGTTCTTTGGGATTTCTGGGCTGTCTGTCACGCACTGCTCTTTTAAGGTGTATACGTAGATTTTCAATTATGTTGAGGTCAGGAGATTGTGAAGGCCATGGCAAAACCTTCAGTTTACGCCTCTTGATGTAATCCCCCGTGGATTTTGAGGTGTGTTTAGGATCATTATCCATTTGAAGAAGTCATCCTCTCTTTAACTTCAGCTTTTTCACAGATGGCATCAAGTTACCATCCAAAATTTGCTGAAATTTTATTGAATCCATTTTTCCTTCTACTCGTGAAATGTTCCCTGTGCCACTGGCTGCAGTACAACCCCAAAACATGATTGATCCACCCCCATGCTTCACAGTTGGACAGAGGTTCTTTTCATTAAATTCTGTGCCCTTTCTTCTCCAAATGTACCTTTGCTCATTCCGGCCAAAAAGTTCTATTTTAACCTCATCGGTCCACAGAACTTGTTTCCAAAATGCATCAGGCTTGTTCATTTGAAAAGTGAAAACGCTGATTTTTGTGGTGAGGACGTAGAAGAGGTTTACTTCTGATGACTCTTCCATGAAGACCATATTGTACAAGCATCTCTTTATAGTGGAATAGTGTACCACAACTCCAGTGTCTGCCAGATCTTTCTGGAGGGATCGTGCAGTCAAACGTGGGTTTTGAATTGCTTTTCTCACAATCCTGCGAGCTGTTCTGTCTGATATTTTTCTTGGTCTTCCAGATCTTGCTTTAACTTCCACTGTTCCTGATGACTGCCATTTCTTAATTACATTCCGAACAGAGGATATTGACATCTAAAAACGCTTTGCTATCTTCCTATAGCTTCTCCAGCTTTGTGAGCGTCAACTATTTTCACTTTCAGTTTTCTAGACAACTGCTTAGAAGAACCCATGGTGCTGATTGTTGGGGCAAGGTCAGATGAGTCTGGGCATTTAAAATCTTTGAGATTGACATCAGCTGGTCTTCCCAGACGATGATTGAGAACAATCCATGACACTGGCAGGTCTCAGCTTTGCAAAGGGGGCAGTGCATGCTAGAAATTCTGCAGGGTGCCCAAACTTTTGCAGACACCATTTTTTTGTTTTCGGTCATTTTGAAAGTGTAAATGATGGAAATAAAATCTAACTTTTTTTGACATATTATAAGAATGTCTAATCTGTAATTTGATGCCTTTTGGAGATTTTTCCATCTTTCCTTGGCTTCGTTATGCACATTAATACAACGGCCGAAAGGGCCAGAGGACACCTCAGGTGACCTTCGGAAGACTCTGTTCCCGAGATTTGCCGAGGTCAGCCATGCTGTCCTCGGTTCTTTCCGTGCATTTTCAAACAGCGCCGATCAGCTGTGATCGGCGATTTTTGGCTCTGGCAAGCCACCCTCCCCACCACCTCAGGCCTCCGCTTTGGCCTGAATCGTGCTTGTTTTGCGTTTTGAGAGACAACACTCGCAAACCAAGTTAGGATTTTTAAAAATACAGTGCTCGTATTGCGAAAAACTGCGTTACTCGCAATCCGAGGTTCCACTGTGTGTATATATATATGTGTGTGTGTGTGTGTATTTGCAAATGTACATGATTTGAGTGGGGGGAGAGGACTATACTAAAATAGGTGAACGTCCTCTTTAAATTAGAAAAAAAAAATAATTTCAAATGGATGGCAAAGGGTTATAACCCCATCAGGGTTTTCTCCCACCATTTGTGTTGTGTGGACCCTTGGATCTCTCTATTTCTGTTCTGGTGACAACCCAAAGTTTTGGATTTTCCCATCACTTTCTGTTCTGGTCGGGGCCAATCTCTCTCTAGAGGGCACACAGAGAGAAATAAAAACCCGGCGGGTTATAATCTTTTTCCTTTCCAACAAAACTAAAAAAAAAAGTTAGGGGTTTAGATACACTTTAACCTAAAGTTCAACAAAATGTTGCAATACTGTTGGGAATTTCTCAAAGTATTTACTGAATGTTTATTAAATAAGATCAACTCAGGAGAATTAGCAACTCGATGTTTGCAACAACAATTTTCCTTGGATTACCGACACACTATCTACAATATGACTACTGCCAAATACGCCTCGGTGATTTATCTTTGATAAAACTTTATTAAATAGCAGTGTCTGGTACTCACAAACATTCTTGGCAACACAGCTTACAACATAAAACCATCTGGAATGAGACCTGCTCAACCATCTACAAGAGGAAGATCCTCCATTGTTGATCCCGTTGGACAACGCGTAACCACCCCCTCAAGCCCGTGTCCTACCTCACTTTAGCTTGTTTTTTCCTCAATAACATTTTTATTAACCACTTGCTTACTGGGCACATATACCCCCCTCCTGCCCAGGTGAAATTTCAGCTTCCGGCACTGCGTCGCTTTAACTAACAATTGCGCGGTCGTGCGACGTGGCTCCCAAACAAAATAGACGTCCTTTTTTCCCCACAAATAGAGCTTTCTTTTGGTGGTATTTGATCGCCTGTGCGGTTTTTATTTTTTGCGCTATAAACAAAAAAGAGCGTCAATTTTGAAAAAAATACAATATTTTTTACTTGTTGCTATAATAAATATCCCAATTAAAAAAAAATAAAACACATTTTTTTTCTCAGTTTAGGCCGATACGTATTCTTCTACATATTTTTGGTAAAAAAAAAAAAAAATTGCAATAAGCGACTGGTTTGCGCAAAAGTTATAGCGCCTACAAAATAGGGGACAGAATTATTAATTTTTATTATTTTTTTTTTTACTATAAATGGCGGCGATCTGCGATTTTTTTTGGGACTGCGACATTATGGCGGACACATCGGACACTTTTGACACATTTTTGGCGCCATTCACATTTATACTGCGATCAGTGCTATAAATATGCACTAATTACAGTATAAATGTGACTGGCATTGAAGGGGTTAACACTAGGGGGTGAGGAAGGGGTTAAATGTATCCCTGCATTGTGTTCTAACTGTAGGTGGAGGGGAGGTGACTGGGGGGGTGACCGATCTGTGTCCCTATGTACAAGGGACACAGATCGGTCTCCTCTCCAGAGACAGCACCGCTGTCTCTGTGTAAAACGGCAATGAGAGATGATCTCATATGTTTACATATGAGATCATCTCTCATTGGCCGCACAGATCGCAGTCGCAAACGGCCACTCTGATTGGCCGTTCGCGGCGATCTGTAATTGGCTGTGTCCAAGGGACACGGCCAACACAGAGTTTCCCCGCTGCGCGCTCTGGAGCGCGCGCGGGGAACGCCCAAAGGGGCGGGCGTCAATTGACGTCCTGTTGGATTTTGGGATCCGCGCTGTAGCCGTCATTTGACTATAGCGCGGGTCCCAGGAGGTTAAATAGCAGCAATTTCTGGTACTCAAAAACACAGGTTTTCCCATAAAACTGTCTGGAGTGAGACCTACTCAATGTTCTAGAAGTTTGGAGATCCTCCATTGTGGATCCTGCTAGGTGACACATAACTGCTGTCCCAGGCGTGCACCCTAGCTCCATAACCTGTTTCTCTAAAAATAAGCCCTACCCCGAAAATAAGACCTAGCGTGAGTTTCTGGGATGGCTGCAATATAAGCCCTACCCCAAAAATAAGCCCTAGTTAAAGTCCTTGTAAAAACATGTAATCTGTTCTGTAAAAAGATTATATATAGCTAGATTCATGTAGCAGTGCCTAACGTTAGGCAGGCGTAGCGTATCTCATATAGGCTACGCTGCCGTAAGTTAGAGAGGCAAGTGCTGTATTCACAAAGCACTTGCGTCCTAAGTTACGGCGGCGTATCGTAAATGAGGGGGGAGGGGGCGAGCAGACAAGTCAGGACACTCTCTACTTTGCAGATAGAGAAAGGAGCTGTGTGTTAGTGGGCGTCCTGACTCTCCTGCTCGCCCCCTCCCCCCTCAAGAGGCTTTCTCCACACCAGGAAGAAAGCCTCGCATTACGGTGGTGAGTTACAGACAGAAGGACCGCCTCCTACATATATACGTTGGCAGAATGGCACAGCTGGGCACAAGCACATACCTGTACGTCCTCTTTAAGTGCCCAGCCGCGGGTCGTGGACGCGACCGCGTGGCGTGTGCCTGCGACCCGGTCCGAAGCTCCGTGACCGCGGCCACGGGACCCGAGGACCCGATTGCCGCCGGAGTCCCGCGATCGGTCCCCTGAGCTAAAGAACGGGGAGAGCTGTGTGTAAACACAGCTTCCCCGTTCTTCACAGTGGCAGCTTCATTGATCGTGTGTTCCCTAATATAGGGAAACACGATCAATGGCGTCACATGTCCAGCCCCACCCCCTACAGTTAGAAAAACATATGAGGTCACACATAACCCCTACAGAGCCCCCTAGTGGTTAACTCCTAAACTGCACTGTCATTTTCACAGTAAACAATGCATTATTATAGCATTTTTTGCTGTGAAAATGACAATGGTCCCAAAAATTTGTCAAAATTGTCCGATGTGTCCGCCATAATGTCGCAGTCACAAAAAAAATCGCTGATCGCCGCCATTAGTAGTAAAAAAATATTTTTTATAAAAATGCAATAAAACTATCTCCTATTTTGTAAACGCTATAAATTTTGCGCAAAACAATCGATAAACGCTTATTGCGATTTTTTTTACCAAAAATAGGTAGAAGAATACGTATCGGCCTTAAATTGAGGAAAAAAAACGTTTTTTTATATCTTTTTGGGGGGATATTTATTATAGCAAAAAGTAAAAAGTATTGAATTTTTTTCAAAATTGTCGCTCTATTTTTGTTTATAGCACAAAAAATAAAAACCGCAGAGGTCATCAAATACCACCAAAAGAAAGCTCTATTTGTGGGGAAAAAAGCACGCCAATTTTGTTTGGGAGCCACTTTGCACGACCGCAAAATTGTCAGTTAAAGCGGCGCAGTGCCGAATCGCAAAAAGGGGCCAGGTCCTTTACCTGCATAAAGGTCCGGGTCTTAAGTGGTTAAGTGGTTAAACACTTCAGCTGTCATATCGTATCCCTTCTTTTGTATTTGTACACATTGCACTGTAATGTTTCCAGTTTCTTTTATATAAACTATAATATATTTATTCCCATACAGCAATGAAAACGCACATGATCGGGACCTGAGTCCCTGAGATCGCCCACCCCAGTGGCTCACCGCTCACTCATTAAACTTCTTGTATTACAGGACTAATTAGAAGGGCACAGCCCATTAAATCCTATCCAAGCCACTTCATAGTACGTTTAATCATCCCAAGAAAATTGACCCGGGCGTTTGGCTGGGTCATTGGATGTCAGAGAATGAACGCCCCGGGGGGCGGTTACCTCCCGCGTGCCACCCCATCGTGTGGGGAAAACAAAACCTCCTACTGAAAGGGCCCTTTAAATTGACACCTCGCACAGATGCTTACACTCACCGAAAGCTCCGTAATGGGATCGCAGTTTACAGATTTCATAGGAAATCACAGACCGGCCCCCAGCCACAGGCAAACACTAATGAGAACCAAAGCTCAGGTCATAAATCTATTGTGTAACAATTTCATGGGCTGCGGATTTAATGTATTCCTTCCAGGCACATAAAGCTGTATCACCTCTAATGCCCTGTACATACCATCTGATGAAAACGGACCGATGGATTTTTTCATCAGATATCCGATGAAGCTGACTTTCATCAGTCTTGCCTACACACCATCGGTTAAAAATCCGACCGCGTCCAACGCGGTGACGTAAAACACGATGACGTGCAGAGAAAAATGAAGTTCAATACTTCCGAGCATGCGTCGACTTGATTCTGAGCATGCATGGATTTTTGACCGATGGATTTCCCCACAGACGATCGGGTTTTTTTTCTATCGGTTTTTTAACCATCAGAAAATGTTAAAACATGTTCTATTTTTTTTTTTCACCGATGGGAAAAAAACTGATGGGGCCCACACACGATCGGTTCGTCCGATGAAAACGGTCCATCTGTATGTTTTCATCAGACGAACCGATCGTGTGTACAGGGCATAATAGTCCAACTTGTAATAATTAGTGAATAAGTAAGGCTGATAGTTCTGGTTTCCCTGAATATTTGGCAAAAATCTGGCAAAAATCTGGAGTTTTTTAATCGAATTTCCCTTCACTTCCTGTCCCATAGCCAAACAGGAAGTGAGAGGAAATCTATGCAAATTAAGGGAATCCATTGCCCCCCCCCCCCCCCAGGCCATCAGATATAGTGTCCCCACTTGAAATTTTCAGGGTGGGTCTTAAACCCGCAAGGGGTGTGGCCTTGACAGGAAGGGGAGGGTCATATTTAAATTAGGGGGTGCATGAGTTTAGTCAGGCCTAGGGCAGCACAAAACCTAAATACTCCCCTGCTGTCAGGGGCTGCAGGGGGTTAAAGGGTGAGAATACCCACCTGTTATGACATTATCACCAAAAAATGTAGTGCTTACTATTTTTCTTTTATGACATCACAGTGGGTGTGGAATCATGGCATTAACCCAATGCCTTGAAAAAGTATTCATACCCCTTAAAATTTTCCACATTTTGTCATGTTACAACCAAAATCGTAAATATGTATTTTATTGGGATTTTATGTGATAGACCAACACAAAGTGGCTCATAATTGTGAAGTGAGAGGAAAGTAATAAATGTTTTTAAAAATGTTTTACAAATAAATATGTGAAAAGTGTGGGGTTCATTTGTATTAATCCCCCTTTACTAGATACCCCCTAACTAAAATCTAGTGGAACCAATTGCCTTCAGTCACCTAATTAGTAAATAAAGTCCAACTGTGTGTAATTTAATCTCAGTATCAATCCAGCTGTTCTGTAAAGCCCTCATAGGTTTGTTAGAGAACCTTAGTTAGCAAACAGCATCAAAAGGCCAAGGAACACACCAGACAGGTCAGGGATACAGTTGTAGAGAAGTATAAAGAAGAGTTAGGTATAAAAAAACAAAAAAATTATTCTAATTACTGGACAGGAAGGACAGCTCAAAGATGACACCGTTCTCCAAATCAGCGATCTCCAAAACGTTATAAACATAGGGCCAGTTTACTGTCTCTCAGACTTTGAGGGCCAAACTGTGGCTACTGGTAGTAGAAAAATTCCCAGCGTCAGGGTGGAAAAGCAATGCCCCATCTTTGCTGTCAGTGGGAGGAATTGTGCCCCAGCATTGGTGTTACTGGGCCCCATTGTCGGTGTCATTGGAAGAAATTGTGCACCATCATTGGTGTCATTGCGACCCATTGTTGGTGTCACTGGGAGAAATTGTGCCCCATTGTTGGTGTCACTGGGAGAAATTGTGCCCCATTGTTGGTGTCACTGGGAGAAATTGTGCCCCATTGTTGGTGTCAGTGGGAAGAATAGTGCCTTATCATTAGTGTCAGTTGATGAAATGGTGCCCCCCAAGGGCCAGATAAAAGCAATAAAAGGGCCGCAGTTTGAAGAGCACTGATCTAAATTCTAGTCCCTGTGCAGTTCTTGTGCCCTGAAGTCCACTGTCATGTTCAAGTGAGGAGGAGGATGAGATACTGGATATCATCCACAAGAATTGGTAGTATTTTGTATGTGGTGCCTTCGACCCCCGCCGGGGTTTAGCTATCTGAGGGGGGAGCATGAGTGATTTCCACCCATTCACCAGCAATAAAACCTGGAAGCTGATTGGCTTCTATGCAGAGCTGCACCAGATTTTGCACTCTGCAGTTTTAGTAAATCCACCTCATGGTGTGTGAATCTTCTTTTCTATGTTTTTGGTTTTGGAGTCATATAAAATGTTAAGAGGTGACACAATGGTTTGAGATGCATATTATTATTATTATTATTATTATTATTATTATTATTTCTTAGTTACATAGTTAGTCAGGTTGAAAAAAGACACAAGCCCATCTAGATCAACCATAAAAGAAAAAAAAAAAAATACCGTACAATCCCACATACCCAATTCTATACCCACAGTTTCAGGTACTTATATAGCGCTGTCAATTTGCGCAGTGCTTTACATATACATTGTACATTCACATCACTCCCTTCCCTCAAGGGGCTTACAATCTAAGGTCCCTAACTCACATTCATACATATACATACTGGGGCCAATTTAGACAATATCCAATTAACCGACCAGCATGTCTTTATGTTGTAGTACTCAATTTAAAGAGAGTTTACTTTTTCATGGATATAACATACTAATATCAGGCGGCGCCATTCATACCTCTCTATCCAGGGGAGGGCTGGCAGCCTTAGGCCAAGATTTTTCATGATTACAAGAGTCCGCACAGAGGCCCCCTTACATCAGAGTCCGCACAGACCCCATATACATCAGATCTGATGTAAGGGGTGTTCTGGGAAACTTGATTTAAGGGTACATGCTGTGGACTATTGTGTAAAGAGGGTCTCTGCTCACCGAAGCCTGCCCCCCCTCCCCTTTAACAAAGTCCACAGAGCACCCCTTTTTATACACTGGGAGGCAGGAGAGATTAGAAAGGGTGAGCTTACCAGGATGGAGGCTGAGGCACAGGCAGGCTGTCTGATGCTTTTTTGGGTTCAAACTTCCTGTCCAGTGCCCACACATGCCTGGGGAGTGTGGGCAGTGCAGACTCAGAAGGAGGAGGAGCAGATGAGCTCTATCTCTCCTCGTGTCTGTGCAGAGAGAGAAAGGGATGTCAGCGCTGGTGTGCGCTGAGGCTGAGCTATGTGTGAAACGAGACATAGCTCAGCTCTGCAGCCATCTACCTCGGAGCTGACACAGGCACGGCTGCACAGTGGGAGGTGAGCAGCGGCCGTGACCTGTGCTAACAGAGTTCCAGCAGGCATATTCCTGCTCTGCAAAAACAGCATTTGGTAGTGGCGGCCGGTGGCTGCGCATAGTGTCACCGGCCCCGGGGGAGATTTCCACCCTGCCCCCCCCTGCCAGCCGTCCCCTGTCTCTATCCACAACGTTACAATGTTGCAGCCTGATCACTGGGGGAGGAGAGACTTAGGAAACGCTTCCTCCTGCCTGCAGCAGACTAATGACATCATCTCAGCCTAGGAAAAGTCATTGAGCACATAAACAGCTTTTTAATGATAAAAGGTGCTGTTTTTCTAAATAAAAATGATACTGTTTCTGTATATTCTGCCATATCATAGATTTATCCATGTGGAATTTCAAGGTTAATGACAGGTCCCCTTTAAGGATCTAAGTGTAGCCTCTTCCAGTGTGTTCTATTGCTAGTTTAGGATTTACCATTCATACACAGTTTGATAGCGGTTTTGCTTTTTTTATACTTTTGCAATGATAAGATGTCTGATTTTATTAGTAATAATAATAATGGTAAAAGTAGCCGTGTTCCCTTTGCTGACTCTCGAGATTCTGTGCCATTCAATCACTTTGCATTATGTCTTTGTAGTATTTTGCCTCTTCTACACATTACTTGCTGCTTATAAATAAAGGAGCCGCGTTCCATTTTCTCTATCTTACAATAAAAATGAATTCAGTTTCTGACACTGCAATAATATTTCTCATTTTCATGTGTGGTAACAAAAACTGAATTAAATAGGCCTATGGTACAGCATGCAGTACATTAAATGCAATCCTACCCAGAATTCTCTTCTCTGCTGGTCCCCTTGTTGGGTGGTTTTCGCCCTCAGTTCAGACTGCCATTCTTCATTATGGATCCATTACTAGCTTCAGCCTGGCACTGTTCATTTGTTTTGTGCACAAATATAAATTGAATTTTGTTTGCTGACCACAACCATTGTAACTACTTGCTAAAAAAAATACATTTCTGTTACTGTAACAAATATATATTTGTTAGAGTAATACAAGATTGTAACACAGATACAAACAATTCAGCAAGGGATTGTCCTAAACAGATTCATATGTGTGTGTGAAATGTTGGAGGTTTACTGTATATGTAAACTGGTAATGCTAATACAGCCAAATATTCTCCTACAGCCAAGTGCACATAGACAGGACACAGTACTACTTCTCTTGTCCTGTATGCCGGGTATCACTCAGTATCTGTTCTTATTCTGTATGTATGTATCACTGGGTGGCCCCCGCTCCTTAATTATTAAAGAGCAGGATCTGGGGGCCACCTTATTAAAGGGGGCTTCCAGATTCCGATAAGCCCCCTGCTCACAGACCCCCACAACCACCGGCCAGGGTTGTGGGGAAGAGGCTCTTGTTCTTGAATCATTTTTCCCATCATGGGCGTGAGTGGTTCCCCATGTCAAGTTTTGCCTAAGGCCTCACAAATGTCCTGTATGTTGGGTGTAATTCTCAGTATCTGTTCTTATTCTGTATGTATGGACTCTGCGCAGTACTACTTCTCTTGTCCTGTATGCTGGGTGTAATTCTCGGTATCTGTTCTTATTCTGTATGTATGGACTCTGCGCAGTACTACTTCTCTTGTCCTGTATGCCGGGTGTAATTCTCAGTATAAATAGTATAGTCTATGATTACAGCTGTACCTTCAGTATCTGTTTCTCTCTGGCTGGATAATGTAAAGCTCTCGGTATTCTCTCTGTATAGTGTGGAAGTAATACAGAGTGACATGAATTGAAGTGACGGATCTGGTGTCCCATCAGACATTCACCTCTGTCCGAGCGTGCTGTCCTCACTCGATCATTGACCTCCTTTGGTCCGCACCCCCTGATATCCACTCAGAGGATATCACCATAGTGTCACCATGAAATTATTTAGCTAAAATTAACCAACCAGAAACTCCTTTTTCTATCTTAAGAATTTATTTCCTACTATCTTGTCATAGAAATGTGAATTCCACCAGAATGAGGACTCATCTCCTAAGTTTTTGAATGTGCACCGACATCTTCAGACAGGGTAAATGTGTAAAAATCCAACTGTCTGATCTCAATTTGTTTTGTGCAGCACTTTGGACCATTCGTTTGGGTTATTATATTGTAGCACTTACCCCCGAAGGAGCTGCTGGTTTGTTTTGGGTGGCACGTTACCTCTGTTTCTCCGCCGTCTAGGGTACTTGATGAGAGTTGTAGTAAATGGAATGTCCACATTGTCCTCTTTTCTGTGCTTTTTTCACCCAGCCGGGTAAAAACAGTAGAACTTGGTGAAGAGTGAAGAAATAGAAGAAATGAAGAGTAACAGATTCAGGTGTACGTAAATGGGGTAACAGTCCTGCTTCCAACGACAACTTATATTTCACCACTCCAGCCAGAGTGGGTATAGCGCACCTGGACAGGCCTCTCTCACCAGCCTGGCAGCCAGAATGTCACTCGGAACTTGGGGTTAAGTCTCTGCCACAGACAATGGCAGAGACTGAAAACAATGGAGATAATAGTGGTCCGGAATCCTCCTTAACAGATTCGACACCTGGATCTCCTTCAGGTAGTTTTGGTTCGGTCACCGACTGATAGGCGACCAATGTCCAGCCTCCCAGCACCTGGTTTCCCTGGTCCCCTGTGGATGGTCAGGCCCCTCTTGGAACACCAGCCTCTCTTGGCACTCCTCAGGCAGACTCTCCACCTTCAGCTTCCTCTACAGCTTCCTCTAACAGGACTGACAGCTTAGGGCCTCATCAGATTGGGGACCCAGCCGATCACTGGGCCCAAGCCGCAGCTCAAATGTTCCGGGCCAACGTGGTCCCGGAACCAGGAACACTGCGTAGCACGCAGACCCCGGCCCGGAAGGCCATTTTGCCGGGGAGCCGTGGTATGGCTACCCTGAAGATGGGCCCAACACGGGAAGAAGACCCAGGAAAATGTCTGCCACATAAATACCCCTCCCCAGCATGTTTCCTCAGTGTTTCTCAGTTCCATTGTGCACCAGTATTGTTTGTGACTCCTGTGCACTTCTGTTACTCCATTGCACCCAATGCAACTCCAAGTGCCGCCCCCCCCCCCCCCCCATGACTCCGGTGTGCCTCTGTGCACCCCTGTATCTCCAGTGCACCCCTGTATGCCAGTGTGACTCAGAGTGCTCTACTGTGTCTATTGTACCGATGTGTGCCCCCATAACTCTGAGTTTACCCCTGTTCCTCACACGGCCCCTGGTACACCCAGAGAGGACGTCCGTGATAGGCGGAACACTGAACAGAGACCCCAATGGGAAAATTAGTGTTCCGCCTATCACGGAACAGTATGAGGAGGAGGCGCGGCTTTTGAATCATGGATGACCGCATCCTGAAACATGGATGTCCGCAGCAAAAAAATAAGGTAGGGAGATCATCTTGGCCGGCACAGTGGAGGCATGTGATGGACAGTGGAGGCATGTGATGGACAGTGGAGGCATGTGATGGACAGTGGAGGCAAGTGATGGCACAGTGGAGGCATGGAATGGCACAGTGGAGGCATGAAATGGAACAGTGGAGGCATGGAATGGCACAGTGGGGCATGTAATGGCACGGCACAGTGGGGCATGTAATGGAACGGCACAGTGGGACATGTAATGGAATGGCACAGTGGGGCATGTAATGGAATGGCACAGTGGGGCATGTAATGGAATGGCACAGTGGGGCATGTAATGGAATGGCACAGTGGGGCATGTAATGGAATGGCACAGTGAGGCATGTAATGGAATGGCACAGTGAGGCATGTAATGGAATGGCACAGTGAGGCATGTAATAGAATGGAATGGCACAGTGAGATTTGAAAATGTCAGTGGTTATTTCTGTCAGCGATTGTTCCGGCTACCCCTCAGCTTCCAGATGGACTAGTAGGAAGCGGGTAGTCTTATACGGCGAGTATATCCCAAAACCAAAAATTTTCCTGCAAAAATAGGGGGGGTCGTCTTATACGCCGGCAAATGCGGTAATATAGTGCCACAATATAGTAAATATAGTCAATATAGTAATATATTGACCACAAACAAGCATGCAGATCAGAACATCAGAGTGAAGTCAAAACTTCTAATCCGCTTTCTTGTTCCAGCTCAGTGGCTGGGAAAGAAATAAAGCCTGTAAATTAACATGACAGCCAGGGAATTAGCAATTTCAGAAGAAGAGGTCAGCAGCAGCTGCCACCCCACTTATTTCGATTTCTTTTAATAGCAATGTATTTTCTAGAACCATTTGGAATATTTATTAGCCATTTTTATATGGGAACTAAAAACGAGAGGGCTTTGGGGTTGAAGTAGGTCAGACAGAGGGAAAGTCATCCTAAATTAGGTACAACCGGGACCTACGGAAACAAAATTCATTCTTCAACTTGCTTTTCAAAAAGGTCATTGAAAAGTGCGTTTTGTAAAAATATATTTTTATTTTAAAGAAAGGAAAAAAGCACAGCGGATCTTGTCACCTGAACATTCCCTGTTTTATTTCCATTTAATGTGCGCTGGAAGAAGGATGGAGGAAGCATTTCGTCTTGCACCGGCCTGCAGAGAAAGGCCTGCGCAGTGTATTACTGGCAGAGTGGAGTGACATGATTGAACGCTGCGATTGTTGAGTTCCTGTTGACCCCCGGGAACCACGCTGCGCTCCACTCTTCCTGTGCTATATCAAACTTTCCACTTGTTACTTGGCCACACGAGCTCCACCATGAATTTTTCTGCACTTTCTCACGCAGCGAGGCGTACAGGGGTCGGGGTGAGAAGTGAACGCCAAAGTCAACCATTACAGTTACATTCATAGCTGTGCAATGACCTCAACGCAGCAAAACATCCTAAAGGACCACGACGTAAAAAAATAAATAAATCTAATTATATAAATTATCACCTAAAACGTGTGTGTAAAAATATCCGTACCAGCAAGGAAAATTCTATATTTTTTTTATTTTTTTTTATTATTATTATTATTATTATACAGGATTTATATAGCGCCAACAGTTTACGCAGCGCTTTACATCAGGGAAGACATTATAGTTACAATACAATTTAATACAGTAATGATTAGAGGGCCCTGCTCGTTAGAGCTTACAATCTTTTTATTACAAAAATTTCAAAACGTTGTTCTTTTTATAGCTTTTATGTAACTTGTGGCCACTTCTTAACCACTTCAGCATTTGGCTGCCCACAGACCAGAGCACTTTTTGCGATTCGGCACTGCGTCGCTTTAACTGAAAATTGCGCGGACGTGCGACGTGGCTCCCAAACAAAATTGACGTCCTTTTTTCCCCACAAATAGAGCTTTCTTTTGATGGTATTTTATCACCTCTGCGATTTTTATTTTTTGCGCTATACGTATTCTTCTACCTATTTTTGGTAAATAAAAAAACGCAATAAGCGTTTATTGATTGGATTGTGCAAAAGTTATAGCGTCTACAAAATATGGGATCGTTTTATGGCATTTTTATAAAAAAAAAATTTTTTACTAGTAATGGCGGCGATCAGCGATTTTTATCGCGACTGCGACATTATGGCGGACACATCCGACACTTTTGGCGCTAATTTGGGACCACTTTACATTTATACAGCGATCAGTGTTATAAAAATGCACTGATTACTGTGTAAATGTGACTGGCTTGCAGTGAAGGGGTTAACCAGTAGGGGGCGGGGAAGGGGTTAAGTGTGTCCTAGGGAGTGATTCTAACTGTCTGGGGGGATGGGCTGGCAGTGACACGACACTGATCACTGCTCCCGATGAGAGGGAGCAGACGATCAGTGTCCTGTCACTATGCAGAACGGGGAGATGCTGTGTTTACATAGGCATCTCCCCGTTCTTTAGCTCAGTGACACGATCGCGAGCACCCGGCGGACATCGAGTCTGCGGGTCCTGCGGGCACGGTCACGGAGCTTGCGGCAGGAGCGTGCGCGCCCGCATAGTGCGAAATTCAAAGTAACGTATATATACACGTTACTTTGCACAGCCATGCCATTCTGCCGACGTATATGTACAGGAGGCGGTCCTTGAGTGGTTAAGCTAACAAAGCATTAAAAAGTGACTATTGTCAAGAATAAGACCTGAACTGGAAAATATTTACCCATACTACACCAAGAATATATTATGGTTTTGTGTGAATATACATCATTTTTTTTATATAATGTATATACAGTTAGGTCCATATATATTTGGAAACAGGCACAATTTTAGTTTTTTCAGGTATTCACCAAAGCATATTCAAGTGATAGTTATGTTTCATTTGGTACATCCAAACCGAAAGAAGGGTTTAGGAATTAAAGCTCTTAAGAATAAGAGACTTTTCAAGGGACCAAAAGTAATTGCACAAATTAATCAAAAGCTGTTTCATGGCCAGGTGTACTCCTTCGTTATTTCTTCATCAATTAACCACTTAAGGACCGCCTCCTGCACATATACGTCTGCAGAATGGCACGGCTGGGCCCAAGCACGTACCTGTACGTCCTCTTTAAGTGCCCAGCGCGCCCGCGACCCGGCCCGAAGCTCCGTGACCGCGGCCACGGGACCCGCAGACCCAATCGCCGCTGGAGTCCCGCGATCGGTCCCCGGAGCTGAAGAACGGGGAAATCTGTGTGTAAACACAACTTCCCCGTTCTTCACTGTGGCGCTGTCATTGATCGCGTGTTCCCTGATATAAGGAAGCACGATCAATGACGTCACACGTCCAGCACCACCCCCCTACAGTTAGAAACACATATAAGGTCACACTTAACCCCTTCAGCGCCCCCTAGTGGTTAACTCCCAAACTGCAATTGTCATTTTCACAGTAATCAGTGCATTTTTATAGCATTTTTTGCTGTGAAAATGACAATTGTCCCAAAAATGTGTCACAATTGTCCGTTGTGTCCGCCATAATGTCGCAGTCATGAAAAAAAATCGTTGATCGCCGCCATTAGTAGTAAAAAAAAAATATTAATAAAAATGCAATAAAACTATTCCCTATTTTGTAAACACTATAAATTTTGCGCAAACCAATCAATAAACGCTTATTGCAATTTTTTTTAACCAAAAATAGGTAGAAGAATACGTATCGGCCTAAACTGAGGAAAAAAAAATGTTTTTTTATATATTTTTGGGGGATATTTATTATAGCAAAGGTAAATATTGCATTTTTTTCAAAATTGTCGCTCTATTTTTGTTTATAGCGCAAAAAAAAAACGCAGAGGTGATCAAATACCACCAAAAGAAAGCTCTATTTGTAGGGAAAAAAGGGCGCCAATTTTGTTTGGGAGCCACGTCGCACGACCGCGCAATTGTCAGTTAAAACGACGCAGTGCCGAATCGCAAAAACTGGCCGGGTCCTTTACCTGCATTTTGGACCGGGTCTTAAGTGGTTAAAGTGGTTGTAAACCCAACCACACAACTTGAACCTACAGGTAAGCCTAGATTAGGGCTTACCTGTAGGTGTGAGGAAATATCTCCTTAACCTACACGGTTAAGGAGATATTTTCACAAAAACGGGTAGACAACGGCTAGGCGCACTGAGCGTGCCGTTTTTGTGAATGGAAAATTCAGGGTTAATGACTAATTTTTGCACATGGACGGGGATCGGCCGTTCCCGCGCGCACGTGCGGGAGTGACGTCATCGCCGATCCAGCTAATCACAGCGAAAACAGGAAGAAGCTCCGGCGATGGTGGACGGGACCGAGGAGGACTTCAGGGGCTTCGATCTCACATAGTGCCACATAATGAGCTAATATGCTGTGCATACTATCTCATTATGCCTTTCTCTTGCAGGTGTTTTAAAAAAAAAAAATCTGACGGTTTACTTCCTCTTTAAGCAGGTAAAAGGCCTGGAGTTGATTCTCAGGCCCCGTACACACGACCGAGTTTCTCGTCAGAATTCAGCCAGAAACTCGATCGGAGCTGGATTCTGCCGAGAAACTCGGTCGTGTGTACACTTTTCACCGAGGAAGCCGACGAGGAACTCGTCGGGCCAAATAGAGAACATGTTCTCTATTTCCTCGTTGTTCAATAAGGAAAGTTGGCCCGCCGAGATCCTCGGCGGCTTCAACACAGAACTCGACGAGGAACTCGATGTGTTTGGCACGTCGAGTTCCTCGGACGTGTGTACGGGGCCTAAGTGAGGTATTTGCATTTGGAATGTATTGTTGTGAACCTACATCATGCGTTCAAAAGAGCTGTCCATGCAAGTGAAACAGGCCATTGTAAGGCTTTGAAAACGAAACAAATACATCAGAGAGATAGCAGCAACATTAGGAGTGGCCAAAGCAACAGTTTGGTACATTCTGAGGAAAGAAGAACACACTGGTGAGCTCAGCAACATAAAAAGGCCTGGATGTCTACGGAAGACAACAGTGGTGGATGATCGCAGGTAAAGAAAAACCCATTCACAACATCCAGACAAGTGAAGGACACTCTCCAGGAGGTGGGCGTATCATTGTCAAAGTCTACAATCCAGAGAAGACTTCACAAGAGCAAATACAGAGGGTTCACCACAAGGAGCAAACCATTCATAAGCCTGAAGATTAGAAAAGCCAGATTAGACTTTGACAAAAAACATAGAAAAAAGCCAGACCAGTTCTGGAAAAGCATTCTTTGAATGGATGAAACTAAGATTAGTCTGTACCAGAATGACAGGAAGAAAAAAGTTTGGAGAAGGCTTGGAACAGCTCATGAACAGAACGTCATCTGTGGTCACATGGTGGAGCTTGCAGTGTGATGGCATGGGCATGCATGGCTTGCAGTGGCATTGGGTCATTGGTGTTTATTGATGATGTGACAGAAGACAGAAGCAGCCGGATGAATTCTGCAGTTAGAAGAGGGAAGGTCTGGACAGCCGCACTCCAATAAAAACGCCTTTATTGCGCAAAAGAACAAAAGTACAAACCACAGCAGGGTACAGGATAAAAAAACTGACTGTAACATCGAGTCACTCTGTTTACTAAAAAAAAACGGCCAATCGACATATCCTAGTCTCATTAATAAAAAAGCCATGTAAAAGAATGACATATACATCTTCATATAAATCTTATAAATATGGATTTGAAAAATCTCTACCACAGTTCCCCCTGAAGTTCATTCTTGAACTTATGTCCTCCTTCAATGATCCGGTACCCACTCACAACGGCCCACACTTTCAACAGTGCTTAATCAAGCTATGACTAAGCACCGTTGAGAGTGTGAAACGCGTCAGTTTTTTTCATCCTGTACCCTGCTGTGGTTTGTACTTTTGTTCTTTTGCACAATAAAGGAGTTTTTATGGGAGTACGGCTATCCAGACCTTCCCTCTTGTAATTGCTATATGCTTAGCCTGCGCCTGTTGCTTCCACCTTGAGGAGAGTGCCATTTCCACACATCCACCTGGAGCGGTGATCCCTTCCCCATGAATTCTGCAGTGTTTAGAGATATAGGGCCAGATTCAGGTACATTGGCGTATCTTTGAGCCGGCGTAGCGCATCTCATATGCGCTACGCCGACGTAACATTGAGAGGCAAGCTGAGTATTCACAAAGCACTCGCTCCCATATTTGCGCCGGCGTAACGTAAATAGGCCGGCGTAAGCCCGCCTAATTCAAAGTAGGCAGGCAGTGGGCGTGTTGTATTAAAATGAATCGTGACCCCATGTAAATGCATGGCCGTACGAACGGCGCATGCGCGTGCATGCTCAGAATCACGTCGCATATACTCCCTGAGATACGACGGCTCAATGCGTACGACGTGAACGTAACTTACGCCCAGCCCCATTCACCTACGACTTACGTAAACAACGTAAAATACAACGGCTGTTACGGCGTTTCCGACGTCCATACCTTAACATGACTTACCCCTGCTTTATGAGGGGTAAACTTACGCCGGACGTACGCCTTACGTAAACGGCGTAGATTACTGCGACGGGCGTAAGTACGTTCGTGAATCGGCGTATCTTGCTCATCTACATATTCGACGCGTAAATCAATGGAAGCGCCCCTAGCGGCCAACGTAAATATGCACCCAAGATACGACGGCGTAGGAGACTTACGTCGGTCGTAGGAAGTCAAAATTCAGGCCTTTCTTGTACTGTGAATTAGGCGCATAGATACGACTTACGCGGCGTATCATTAGATATGTTGGCGTAAGGTCGGCGTAAGGTGCAGGGGCGGACTGACCATTGGGACTCCTGAGGGCCCCATGCCTCTTGGGGGCCCCACCAGGGTTGCCAGGCTCAATAAAACCAGGGACAGTATGTAAAAATCTGTGTTTTTTTACGTCTGTCCCTGAAATGTCCGAAACCGACATGCTTTTGATGTGAAATGCCTGAGATTTTAGCTGCGCCGCCTCTGTACTGCCTCCTGGTGTGGTGGCCATCTGTAAGCCCGTGGGCCCCATAATCTTCTATTGCCCGGGGGGCCCCATGAGTTGTCAGTCCGCCCCTGCCCAGGTGAGTTTTTGCTGAGTTGGGTAGAAACATTTGGACCACAGCAACAGAGCTCAGCAGCGAAAGTCGGCGGCGGCCGGAAAAATCGAGGAGATTTTCGTTTTTTTGGACCGAGGGAAGGAAATAGACGAAGGTTCTTCCCCTTGGTCTGATCACGTGACTCGTTCTAAATCAACCATCAAGTGGCAGAAGAAATGCCAATGCCTCGGATGATTATAAAAATGTTCCGTTCATTCCCACAGAGAGCGGGGGGGGGGAGGGGGGTTCAGGTTTACCAAGAATTGGGAATGTTCCAGAGCCCGCGGCCAGGTGCCAAAACCGGCAAAGCCTGGCATCCTGCAAGGGAACAAATGCTGGAACATACAATACATCCCACAGCTTGTCCCAAGAGGACAGACATTGTAAAGAGTCATCTCTGGCTACAACGGGAAGCAGCTAGACAACTGCTAATACTATCCAGCAAACGCTGCAGTCAGGCTAAAGTGCGTTCTGTAATACACACTCACCGGCCACTTTATTAGGTACACCTGTTCAATTGTTCTACAACCCATGCAAAGGGCTGCACCAGGGAACACAAGCCGTCGTATTTTACGTTGGACCTGAATATGGCTGGGCGTAGGTTACGTTCACGCCGTAGGCAGTGATCCCTCGTATCTTAGGCATTCGTTCCGACGTGATTCTGAGCATGCGCACTGGGATGCGTCCACGGGACGGCGCATGCGCCGTTCATTATTCGTATCTGTCTGGCGCTCCTGCCCATCATTTGCATGGGGTCACGCCTCATTAGCATGGCTCACGCCCACTTCCACCTACGCCGGCGTACGCCTAGGAAACCCAGCGCAGATTTGGCAGCACTGGCTTTGTGAATCCAGTGCTTGCCCCTCTGCGCTGCGTCGGCGTAGCGTAAAGAAGATACGCTACGGTGGCATGAATATGCGCCGCTGTCTGTGAATCTGGGCCATACATTTACGTTGCTCCTGGGCAGCATAACGTATGTGATTTACGTTACACCGCCGCAGGTTTACAGGTTTACAGCCTGATTCTCAGAACACTTACCTGTAAACTTGCGGCGGTGTATCGTTAAATCGCTCGGCGCAAGCCCGTCCAATTCAAATGGGGCGGGCACCATTTAAATTAGGCGCGCTCCCACATGCTCCGTCGGGTAAATTACCCGACGTTCATTGCGCTAAATGACGTCGCCCCGATGTCATTTGCTTAGACGTTTACGCAAATGGCGTCCAGCGCCATTCACGGACGTCTTACGCAAACGACGTAATTTTTTTTAAATTCGATGCGGGAACGACGGCCATACTTAACATTGGTTGCCCCTCCTAATAGCAGGGGCAACCTTACGCGTCGCGTACGCTACGGAAACGACGTAAATTCTCAGCGTTGACCGCGCGTATGTTCGGGAATCTCGCGTAATTACCTCATTTGCATAGACGACGGGGAAAACGACGATGCGACACCTAGCGGCGGGAAAAAAAATTGCTTTTAAGATCTGACAGCGTAACAGCCTTACGCCTGTCAGATCTAATGGGTATCTATGCGTAACTGATACCCGGGGCCAGATGAGGAGTTACGACGGCGCAAATGTTGTTGCGCCGTCGTAACGCCTTTGAGAATCTGGGCCTATGTGTATATAGGTACTTCTACCAAGAGATTGATTACTATAGCTTCTCCTTTGTATTTTATTCGATCCTTATTTTACTTTCTGTTTGGTTATATGTTGTAATTTCTTGGAAAATAATAAAAATGGCATAGAGACAAAAAGATAAACTTTACATTTTTGTTCCTTCCCTAGAGGTGGGACTACAACTCCCAGCATGCACTGCAGACAGGAGACTGACCCTGAGCGGTCCGAGCCCCACAAGGAGCATTAATAATAAGTGTGTGAACCCGGCTGTCAGCGCTGTGAATATACAGCATAACCCGCAGGATCTTCTGGCACATACAGAGACATTAGGGGAAATTTATTGCACTCCGTGTCGTGTTCTTAGTGTTTCCTGATGCCCCGGGGGGCCATTCCTCACAGTGCAGACAGCTAGAGCGGGGGCGGGGGGGGGATTAAAACTCACATGTTACACCCCAAATCCAGATGTCAGGATTATAGACATGGCCCCCTGAGTGATCAGCTGGCCGATGTGTCATTGCTGATTTCATCGGACCCCCGGCCTTCCCTTCAGTCTTGCACAGTTGTACCGGCTCCTCTCCTGGACTGGAATGACTTCCTCTGATTTCACTGCACACTGTGAGCTTCTCACCATGTGCATTAGAAGCTGCAGCAAGACAGATAGAGCCCGTCTCATTTCCTGGCTGGAGGACGTCCAGCATCATCTAGTCCTTTCCTGGCCCAGTTCCAATCATGATGGCTCAGCCTCACACGCGGGTGTTACTTAGCTGCCTAGGAACTCTTTTTCTTAAAGATCAAAACTGTAACCTGACACTGGCTGCATGGATTTAAGGGGATTGCATTTGTGTATAAGTAGCCATGTTCACAGAGCTCAGTAACTCAAGCTGAAATTTACACACTCACACACAGAAGTCAGTACAGTCACATAATACCCCAAACTGACCCAGATTCTGCAGGACGGTCCCGTGATCCCGGTACAATCCCAGCATTTCACTGAGCTGTGTCCTGGATCTGAGTGTTTCTGGCTCCCGGCGCCAGCTCTGTGCAGACTCTGGGCAGTAGAGTGATATCCTGCCCAATGAATTCTGTATAGTCCTGGTAGCAGAAGGGAGAGCAGCAATGACACCGGTGTTCATCCCCACCACCAACTGGGCATTATTCCCCCCCCCCCCATACCCTCTGCTGGTCACTATTATTTCTTTGCATCCTCCTTTGGGCTCCATTTTTTCCCCCTGCTGGGTACCATTGTTCTACCTCTACCCCCTGGGCACTATTGTTCTCCCTCACCCCCTGCTAGGTACCATTGTTCCTCTCCATCCACTCCTGGGCACTATTCTCTTCCCCGATACCCCAATGGGCACCATTGTTACTTTCCATGCCCGTATGGGCACTATTGTTCCTCCCCACCCCCTTCAGGGTGGGTACCATTGTTCTATCTCATCTCCCCTAGGCACTATTGTTCTCCCCTACCCCCGTGGAATGGGTACCATTGTTCTCCCCTACCCCCTGCTAGTTTCCATTGTTCCTCTCCAGCCCCTCCTGGGCACTATTTGCTCCCCCCAACCCCACGGGAACTATTGTTCCTTTTCATCCCCCTATGGACACTATTGTGCTCCCCACATCCCCTGCTGGGTGGGTACCATTCTTCTATTTCATCCCCCCTAGGCAATACTGTTCTCCGCTACCAACTTGTAGGTACAATTGATACTCTCCACCCCCCCAGGCACTATTGTTATCCCCCACCCCCCGCAAGATGGGTACCATTGTTCTTCCCTACCCCCTGCTATCTACCATTGTTCCTCTCCATCCCCTTCTGGGCACTATTTTCTACCACTACTCCCCAATGGGCACCATTGTTCCTTTTCATCCCCCTTTGAACACTATTGTTCCCCCCCCCCCCCGCAGGGTGGGTGCCATTGTTCTCCCCTATCCCCTGCTAGGTACTATTGTTCCTCTCCATCCCCTCCTGGGCACTATTCCCCCCCCCCCCCCAATGGGCACCATTGTTCCTTTTCATCTCCCTATGGACACTATTGTTCTCCCCACCCCCTGCTGGATGGGTACCATTGTTCTATCCCACCCCCTCAGGTACTATTGATCTACTCTACCCCTTGCTAGGTTCCTCTCCATACCCTCCTGGGCACCATTTTTCTCCCCCTACTCTCCAGTGGGCACTATTGTTCCCCTACCCCCCCAATGGGCACTATTGCTCCTGTCCATCCCCATATGGGCACCATTGTTTTCCCCCCACACTCTGCTGGGCACTATTGTTCCCCTACCCCCTGCTGAGCACCAATCAACTTTTGCATCGGGGCCCACAAACTTCAAGCTATGCCTCTGAACAGTGCAACTAAGCCACGCCCAACAAACAGTGCAACTAAGCCACACCCAACAAACAGTGCAACTAAGCCACACCCAACAAACAGTGCAACTAAGCCACGCCCAACAAACAGTGCAACTAAGCCACGCCCAACAAACACTGCAACTAAGCCACGCCCATGCTTCTTGATCCCCAGTGTTCCTCTTTCTCAAGTTGGTGAGTCCTCCTCCATGCATGCCTACATATATAAATTAATATTTCCTTTTACTACAGATAATTAAATAAAGATAGATAGATAGATAGATAGATAGATAGATAGATAGATAGATAGATAGATAGATAGATAGATAGATAGATAGATAGATAGATAGATAGATAGAGATAGATAGATAGATAGATAGATAGATAGATAGATAGATAGATAGAGATAGATAGATAGATAGATAGATAGATAGATAGATAGATAGATAGATAGAGAGATAAAGAGAGAGATAGATAGATAGATAGATAGAGATAGATAGATAGATAGATAGATAGATAGATAGATAGATAGATAGATAGATAGATAGATAGATAGATAGATACAGAGATAGATAGATAGATAGATAGATAGATAGATAGATAGATAGATAGATAGATAGATAGATAGATACAGAGATAGATAGATAGATAGATAGATAGATAGATAGATAGATAGATAGATAGATAGATAGATAGATAGATAGATAGATAGATAATCTTTGTCACTGTTCCATGTCCTTCCTGGCTCAGCTGAAATATGATTTCTTTTTAATTAAACACACACTTTTAACTTTTTTTGAAGATTCTCTTAAAACTATTTTTAGAATTATTTCCACTTTTCCCAAAAACGATAAATTGTGAAGACGGGTCCGGCGGCTGGGGGGTCAGGAGGTCGTCTGCAGGGTGTGGTTTTCCAGAACAATTGTACATCCCCCGTACACGGGGTCACCGTCTCCACCAGTTAATAACATCCTGCACACTTCCTACACAAGATGGCGTCCCCAGCGACCCTCCAACCAAGTGTGACTCTGGAGTGGGGTCTGTACTATATATTGTATTATATTATATTATCTCACAAAAGTAAGTACACCCCTCACATTTTTGTAAATATTTTCTTCTATCTTTTCATGTGACAACACTGAAGAAATGACACTTTGCTACAATGTAAAGTGGTGAATGTACAGCTTGTATAACAGTGTACATTTGCTGTCCCCTTAAATTAACTCAACACACAGCCATCAATGTCTAAACCGCTGGCAACAAAAGTGAGTGCACCCCTAAGTAAAAATGTCCAAATTGGGCCCAAAGTGTCAATATTTTGTGTGGCCCCCATTATTTTCCAGCACTGCCTTAACCCACTTGGGAATAGAGTTCACCAGAGCTTCACAGGTTGCCATTGGAGTCTCTTCCCCTCCTCCATGATGACATCACAGAGCTGGTGGATGTTGGAGACCTTGCGTTCCTCCACCTTCTGTTTGAAGATGTCCCACAGATGATCAATAGGGTTTAGGTCTGGAGACATCACCTTTACCCTCAGCTTCTATTGCAAGGCAGTGGTTGCCTTGGAGGTGTGTTTGGGGTTGTTATCATGTTGGAATACTACCCTGCGGCCCAGTCTCCGAAGGGAGGGGATCATGCTCTGCTTCAGTATGTCACATTACATGTTGGCATTCACGGTTCCCTCAATGATCTGTAGCTCCCCAGTGCCGGCAGCACTCATGCAGCCCCAGACCATGACACTCCCACCACCATGCTTAACTGTAAGCAAGACACACTTTTTTTGTTTCAAAATTGTCGGTCTTTTCTTGTTGATAGAGCAAAAAATAAATAAACGCAGAGGTGATCAAATACCGCCGAAAGAAAGCTCTATTTGTGGTGAAAAAAGCACATACATTTTATTTGGGTACAGCGTCCCACGACCGCGCAATTGTCAGTTAAAGTGGATGTAAACCCTCCATACACCCAGTGAAGTGAACAGCCTCAGATGATACACAGAGATGAACCAAATCTCCCTACATAAGTCTTACATGTATATCTGCTGTCTTCACATTTATATACTGTTTAGAAAGTTCAGATTGCGTTGGAGATTTTCTCTTCCTGGTTAACACAGAGTATGACGTCTGGTCATACAGCCAAGATAGCCAACATTGCTGATCGGAGGAAAGGCACGCACCCCCTCTCATCATAATCAGAGACTGTCAGAGGTGTTTTGTAACAGGGCCAGCTCCCTGCTAATCTATTTTATAGCAACCTACCTGGACAAAAATTTCAGGCTGCTTTTATCGGATGTGTCCGAGAATTTGTCAGGAGTTATCAGGCCGATAACAGAGGAACGGGTCAGGAGAGAGCTACAGGACTTAGGTCTTTGAAGAGAGATAAGAAAATACTGCAGATATATGTGCCCAGCTCAAATGTCATGAATTGGGTTTACATCCACTTTAAAGTAACGCAGTGCCTTATCGCAAAAAATGGCCTGGTCATTAGGGGGGTAAAACCTTCCAGAGGGCAAGTGGTTAAAGGGTCACTAAAGGAAAAAGTTTTTTTAGCTGAAATGACTGTTTACAGGGCATAGAGACATAATAGTTAACTGATTCCTTTTAAAAATGATTAAAAATAGATAAAAAAAACAATCATATAATGTGCCTGCAGTGTAGTTTCGTTTTTGCTGTTGTTTCCTGGTTCTCTGATGTACAGAGAGCCACTAGAGGGCAGTCAGCCAATAGAGAGCAGTGATACTTTGTCTAAAACTCCTCAGCACCAATCCAGTTTCGTTTTACACACAGCTCCTTGATTAGTGACCACCGTGAGAAATCTCCCAGTACTGTGGTCATCAGGAAACAGGCAACCAGGAAGTGTCCAGAACAGAGAGGATTTACAGCAACATCAAAGCAAAAACGAACAATGAGGACATGAAACCAGGACTGCAGCAAGGTAAAGGAAGCTATTTAGCTAAAAAAAAAAATTCCTTTAGTGACCCTTTAAGGGTTTTTGGTTTGATTTGTGGTGCTCAGATGCGGTGTAGCTCTGTTTTAACCAGTTTCTATATATAGAATCACCTATATATATATATATATGTATATAGGTGATTCTGCACTTGCGGGCAGGGGGCGCGAGCGTGCGCCCCCTTCTGCTGTGATTAGTCACAGCAGACAGCAGGAGCCAATCAGCGGGTGCCGGCCAATGGATCACCACCGGCACCCGCTGATTGGTATGGAGACGCAGTGGATGGAGCTCTGCATATATAAACAAGGCAAGAGCTCCATCCTGTCAGCAGGGATGTGCTGGATTTTGTTTCCCTGCAATGCATGGAATAAAAACCGTCACGTCCCTTAGTGAAAGCACCAAACAGTCCACATAAAACTGGCTAAGCACACATTTAACCCTTTGATTGCCCCTGATGTTTAACCCCTTCCATGCTAGTGTCAGCACAGTGACAGTGCATATTTTTACCACGGATCACTGTATTAGTGTCACTGGTTCCCGCAAAGTGTTAAAAGTGTCAGTTAGTGTCAGATTGTCCACTGCAATATTGCAGTCCCGCTATAAGTCGCTGATCGCCAGCATTACTAGTAAAAAAAAAAAAATCAATAAAATGAATAAAAATTTCATAAAAATATCCCATAGTTTGTAGACGCTATGGGCCAGATTCCGGTAGACTTACGACAGGCGAATCAGTAGATACGCCGTCGTAAGTCCGAATCCCCACCGTCGTATATTTAAGCATAAATATACGCTTAAATATTGCTAAGATACGACCGGCGTAAGTCTCCTACGCCGCCGTATCTTAACTGCATATTTACGCTGGCCGCTAGGGGCGTAAACGCTGATTTACGCCTAGAATATGTAAATCAGCTAGATACGCCTATTCACGGACGTACCCCCGGCCGTCGCAGTAAAGATACGCCGTTTACGTAAGGGGTTTTCAGGCAAAAAGATGGCACAGCCAATGTTAAGTATGGACGTCGGAACCACGTCAAATTTTTCAAGTTTTACGTCGTTTGCGTAAGTCGTCCGTGAATGGGGCTGGGCGTAAGTTACGTTCACGTCGAAAGCATTGACGACTTGCCAACGTCATTTGGAGCATGCGCACTGGGATATGTCCACGGACGGCGCATGCGCCGTTCGATCGAAACGTCATTTACGTGGGGTCACAGTTAATATACATAAAACAAGCCCACGCACTGATCGCTAGAAAAATGACAATGGTCCCAAGAATGTGTCAAAAATGTCCGATGTGTCCGCCATAAAGTCGCAATCACGATAAAAATCGCAGATCGCTGCCATTACTAGTAAAAATATATATATATAATAAAAATGACATAAAACTATCCCCTGTTTTGTAGACGCTATAACTTTTGCGCAAACCGATCAATATACACTAATTGCGTATTGCTAATTTTACCAAAAATATGTAGAAGAATACGTATCGGCCTAAACTGAGAAAAAAAAATAGTTTTTTTTCTATTGGGGATATTTATTAAAGCAAAAAGTAAAAAATATATATATTTTTTTTTTTTCAAAATTGTCGCTCTATTTTTGTTTATAGCATAAAAAAAAAAAAAAAAACGCAGAGATGATCAAATACCACCAAAAGAAAGATCTATTTGTGGGGAAAAAAGGACGCCAATTTTGTTTGGGAGCCACGTCGCACGACCGCGGAATTGTCAGTTAAAGCGACGCAGTGCCGAATCGCAAAAAGTGGCCCGGACATTTGGCAGCCCAATGGTCCGGGGGTGAAGTGGTTAAAGTAACACAGTGTTGTATGGCAAAAAATGGCCTGGTCATAAAGGGGGGGTAAATCTTCCAGAGGTCAAGTAGTTAAGATACATTTTAAGTCCCGCCCACATAACACCCAACTCCCAGGTGATGTAACATACAGAATCATGTTTGGAATCGCTGCGGTAATAACGTAAATCCAGGAATTTACAGAAATGGATATTATCGGCGCACTATAGACGCCATAAGCGTGGAATTTCACTGCAACTTTTTTTTTATTTATTTTTTATTTTCCCCTACAAAATACATCCTGTCCTATCACTGTAATTCTGTTATTATAGTTTTTTTTTTTTTGCCTAACTGCGTTTCCTCCAACACGGAAAACAGAGCCGGGTGAGTAATCTCCTCCGCCATGTCTGGTCTTAATGCACCTTGGCTCGGCCGTGCCAGCAGGAGAAGCGTTGGCCCGGAGGGCCGCTCTTTCTTGAAGTGGGTCCTGTTGTGGAATATTAATGGAAATGGAACATTTATTTTGGCAGGAACACGCTCACTTATTTCCTCTATGAAATTAAGGACTCCTTCCCCCCGTGAAGTGCGTGCGCGCTCACACACACGCCCATACGCACGTGCACACAGCGAGGCACACAGCGAGGCACACAGGTGTTTGTTGGGAAAGGGTTTTTCCTGCACTGCGGTGCCCATAAAGCTGAAATATAAAACTCGGAAATGTTTCCAATTATTTTATTAAACTAGGTAACTTTAAAGTGGACCTGTCATCAGATATTTGTTTCCATACTAAGTGTAGAATACTAAGTAACCCTTCTAGGTATTTGTTACCTGTTATGGGGATCACAGGACTCCCCCTGACAAGGGCTTCATCTGATTGGCTCTCCAGAAGGATGGCACCAGGTTTCTTCAGGATCGCCATCTACTGGCTCAGAGACGACGCGAGCATGTACATTCTTGACCCCAAGTGTCATTGTTCCCGGGACCCCCAAGTGTCAGTGTGTCATTATTCTGGACCCCCAAGTGTCAGTGTGTCATTGTTCTGGGCCCCCAAGTGTCAGTGTGTCATTGTTCTGGGCCCCAAGTGTCAGTGTGTCATTGTTCTGGGCCCCAAGTGTCAGTGTGTCATTGTTCTGGGGCCCCAAGTGTCAGTGTGTCATTGTTCTGGCCCCCAAGTGTCAGTGTGTCATTGTTCTGGACCCCCAAGTGTCAGGGTGTCATTGTTCTGGACCCCCAAGTGTCAGTGTGTCATTGTTCTGGGGCCCCAAGTGTCAGTGTGTCATTGTTCTGGACCCCCAAGTGTCACTGTGTCATTGTTCTGGACCCCCAAGTGTCAGTGTGTCATTGTTCTGGGGCCCCAAGTGTCAGTGTGTCATTGTTCTGGACCCCCAAGTGTCAGTGTGTCATTGTTCTGGACCCCCAAGTGTCAGTGTGTCATTGTTCTGGACCCCCAAGTGTCAGTGTGTCATTGTTCTGGACCCCCAAGTGTCAGTGTGTCATTGTTCTGGACCCCCAAGTGTCAGTGTGTCATTGTTCTGGCCCCCCAAGTGTCAGTGTGTCATTGTTCTGGACCCCCAAGTGTCAGTGTGTCATTGTTCTGGGCCCCCAAGTGTCATCGTTCTGGACCCCCAAGTGTCATTGTTCACGGGACCCCCAAGTGTCAGTGTATCATTGTTCTGGGCCCCCAAGTGTCAGTCTGTCATTGTTCTGGACCCCCAAGTGTCAGTGTGTATTTGTTCTGGGCCCCCAAGTGTCAGTGTGTATTTGTTCTGGGCCCCCAAGTGTCAGGGTGTCATTGTTCTGGACCCCCCAAGTGTCAGTGTGTCATTGTTCTGGGCCCCCAAGTGTCAGTCTGTCATTGTTCTGGGTCCCCCAAGTGTCAGTGTGTCATTGTTCTGGACCCCCAAGTGTCAATGTTCTGGGCCCCCAAGTGTCAGTGTGTCATTGTTCTGGGGCCCCAAGTGTCAGTGTGTCATTGTTCTGGGCCCCCAAGTGTCAGTGTGTCATTGTTCTGGACCCCCAAGTGTCAGTGTGTCATTGTTCTGGGGCCCCATGTGTCAGTGTGTCATTGTTCTGGACCCCCAAGTGTCAGTGTGTCATTGTTCTGGGCCCCCAAGTGTCAGTGTGTCATTGTTCTGGGGCCCCAAGTGTCAGTGTGTCATTGTTCTGGGCCCCCAAGTGTCAGTCTGTCATTGTTCTGGGGCCCCAAGTGTCAGTGTGTCATTGTTCTGGACCCCCAAGTGTCATTGTGTCATTGTTCTGGGACCCCCCAAGTGTCAGGGTGTCATTGTTCTGGACCCCCCCAAGTGTCAGTGTGTCATTGTTCTGGGCCCCCAAGTGTCAGTGTGTCATTGTTCTGGGGCCCCAAGTGTCAGTGTGTCATTGTTCTGGACCCCCAAGTGTCATTGTGTCATTGTTCTGGGACCCCCCAAGTGTCAGTGTGTCATTGTTCTGGGGCCCCAAGTGTCAGTGTGTCATTGTTCTGGGCCCCCAAGTGTCAGTGTGTCATTGTTCTGGGACCCCCCAAGTGTCAGGGTGTCATTGTTCTGGGCCCCCAGTGTGTCATTGTTCTGGACCCCCCCAATTGTCAGTGTGTCATTGTTCTGGACCCCCAAGTGTCAGTGTGTCATTGTTCTGGACCCCCAAATGTCATTGTTCTGGACCCCCAAGTATCAGTGTGTCATCATTCTAGGATCCCAAGTGTCGTTGTTCTGAACCCCCAAGTATACCCCCCACCCCCCCTTTTACCATATATCCAAACATAAGAAAAGTAAAAGTCATTTTTGTAAACCTCATTAATGACCATTTTGCGCTGGGAACTCTGTACTTGTCTATGGGAAGAATGTAACACAATGTGGCAGTAAAATGTTACATTGTAGATGAAGAGTCTCCTCTGCTTTGTCTGATTTCCCTCCAGGTGTCTTCCATCCTCCATCACCATGTCCAGTATAAAGACCTCACTTCACATTGGAAGTGTTAATGCCGAATCCTCAGGCAGGGATGTACAGGGCTGACCTGACTGTACACAGCCATGTATAGACAGCGCCCCCTGCAGGATAGATACATATACACCCTGATATTCAGGGATTCGCGGCCTGTGAATGGAGAATATACACTTATTGTGCTTTTTTTTTTACCAAAAATATGTAGAATACGTATCGGTCTAAACTGAGGAAAACATTTTTTATTTTATTTTTTTAATTTGGATATTTATTATAGCAAAAAGTAAAAAATATTGTGTTTTTTTTTCAAAATTGATGCTCTATTTTTGTTGATAAAAACTGCAGAGGTTTTGTGGAAAAAAAAGGACGTCAATTTTGTTTGGGAGCCACGTCTAACAACCGCGCAATTGTTAGTTAACCACTTAAGGACCCCTTCACGCCGATATATGTCGACAGAATGGCACGGCTGGGCACATCCACGTACCTGTACGTGGCTCTTTAAGCCCAGCCGTGGGATTGCGCACACGTGCCACCGGCGCATGCACGCGACCCGGTCCGAAGCTCCGTGACCTCGGGACTCACGGACCCAATCGCCGATGGAGTCCCGCGATCGGTCCCCGGAGCTGAAGAACGAGGAGAGCTGTGTGTAAACACAGCTTCCCCGTTCTTCACTGTGGCGCCGTCATTGATCGTGTGTTCCCTTTTATAGGGAAACACAATCAATGACGTCACACCTACAGACACACCCCCCTACAGTTAGAAACACAGATGAGGTCACACTTAACCCCTTCAGCGCCCCCTTGTGGTTAACTCCCAAACTGCAATTGTCACTTTCACAGTAAACAATGCATTTTTAATGCATTTTTTGCTGTGAAAATGACAATGGTCCCAAAAATGTGACAAAATTGTCCGAAGTGTCCGCCATAATGTCGCAGTCACGAAAAAAAATCGCTGATCACCGTCATTAGTAGTAAAAAAAAGAAAATAATAAAAATGCAACTATCCCCTATTTTGTAAACGCTTTAAATTTTGCGCAAACCAATCGATAAACGCTTATTGCGATTTTTTTTACCAAAAATAGGTAGAAAAATACGTATCGGCCTAAACTGAGGAAAAAAAATGTTTTTATATATATTTTTGGGGGATAAAAAAAAAGTTAAAAATATTGAATTTTTTTCAAAATTGTCGCTTTATTTTTGTTTATAGCGCAAAAAATAAAAACCGCAGAGGTGATCAAATACCACCAAAGGAAAGCTCTATTTGTGGGGGAAAAAGGACGCCAATTTTGTTTGGGAGCCACGTCGCACGACCGCGCAATTGTCAGTTAAAGCGACGCAGTGCCGAATCGCAAAAACTGGCCAGGTCCTTCAGCTGCCTAAAGGTCCGGGTCTTAAGTGGTTAAAGCGATGCAGTGCCGAATTCGCAAAACATGGCCTGGTCATTGAGCAGCCAAATCTTCCGGGGCTGAAGTGGTTAATGATAAACGGTGGAGCTTTTCTGAAAAGTATATTGGGACAATTTAGGAACGTTTTCAGACATTCTCAACTTTAAGCATTATTGCAAAATAATAAATAGAATCATTTATTTCTACATCACAGTCTAAGCCCCTTCACAGTGTCTTCATAAAACCCATTTGATTTAATAGGCTTTTTTTAAAACCGCCTCCAGGTTTAGAATGAAGCTGACACATCAGAGGCGGTGTACAAGTGTCCGATTAATGATGACCGAGGTTTGGTGCACACATGTCGTAAACGCCACGTATCGCAGACACGCACAGCCGCGGAAAGGCCCTCCGATCGCTCACCGCGCCAAGATGGATATTTATCTTATGCCGAGTAAATATTTTGCAGGTTATGGAGTTGTAGGCGTCTTGTTAATGCATCCGATATTTATATATGAAGTGGTTTTCCAGCTCAGTGAGTCATGGGTGACCCCAAACACCAGAACGGGTCAGCTTCCAGATTCCACTAATCTCATTACAGACCCACCAGGCAGAGGAGGATGAGACACCGACCACTGTCCTACAGACTGGGGGGGTCCTACATGTCATAGTGGTCAGACTAAAAATTCAATGGGAAGGACTTTAACCCCCCCCCCCCAAGATATTTCTATTTTGTGTACTTCAGTCATTTATATAGCTCTGACATATACCACAGTGCTGTACAGAGAACACTGAGCCAGTCACATCAGTCTCTGCACCAGAGGAGCTTACACTCTAATGTCATCCCCACAGTCACACAGTATTATTATAATACATTTTTATAGCTCTGACATATACCACAGCGTTGTTCAGAGAACATTGAGCCAGTTGTAACAGTCTCTACACCAGAAGAGCTTACAATTTATTCTATTGTCCCCCCCACAGTCACACACTATTATTATTTGTATACATTTATATTGTTCTGATATTATTATTTTTATTATTATAATACATTTTTATAGCTCTGACATATACCACAGTGATGTACACAGAACACTGAGCCATTTCCTGCACCAGAAGAGCTTACACTCTATCCCACACACATGCACAGTCACACACTGTTGTTATTATTATTATTATTTTTTTTATTATTATTAGTATTAGTATTAATAATAATAATTTATATAGCGCTGACATATACTGCAGAGCTGTATAGAGAATATTCAGCCAGTCACATCAGTCTCTGCACCATAAGAGCTTACACTCTATAGCCCCCCCCCCCCATACACACACAGTCACACATTATTATTATTATTATTATTATTATTATTATACATTTATATAGCTCTGACATATACCACAGTGCTGTACAAAGAACACTAATCTCTGTACCAGAGGAGCTTACACTCTAATGTCACCCCACAGTCACATACACTATTATTATTATACATTTATTGTATATAGCACTGACATATTCTGTAGTGCTGTACAGAGAACACTGAGCCAGTCACATCAGTCTCTGCACCATCAGAGCTTACACTCTAATGTCCCCCCCACAGTCACACACTATTATTCTACATTTATATAGCTCTGGGGCCGGATTCAGATAGGTTAGCGGATCTTTAGATCCGCGTAACCTATCTGATTTACGATCCGCCGGCGCAAGTTTTTGAGGCAAGTGCTTAATTCAGAAAGCACTTACCTCAAAACTTGCGGCGGCGTATCGTAAATCCCCCGGCGGAATTCAAATTCTGCGGCTAGGGGGCGTCTACAATTTAAATCAGGCGCGTCCCCGCGCCGATCGAACAGCGCATGCGCCGTCTGCGAATTTTCCCAGCGTGCATTGCTCTAAATGACGTCGCTAGGACGTCATTGGTTTCGGCGTGAGCGTAACTTGCGTCCAGCTCTTTTCTGAATCGAGGTACGCAAACAACGTAAAAATTCAAAACTCGGCGCGGGAACGACGGCCATACTTAACATAGGATACCCCTCACATAGCAGGGGTAACTAACTATACGCCGGAAAAAGCCGAACGCAAGCGACGTAAAAAAAAAGCGACGGGCGGGCGTTCGTTTCTGAATCGGCGGAAATCCTCATTTGCATATTCGTCGCGTTTAAAAAACGAAACGCCACCTAGCGGCCGGCCTGGAATTGCAGCCTAAGATCCGACGGTGTAAGTCACTTGCACCTGTCGGATCTTAGGGAGATCTATGCGGAACCTGATTCTATGAATCAGCCGCAGAGATCCGACTGACGGAACTCAGAGATACGACGGCGTATCAGGATATACGCCGTCGTATCTCTATCTGAATCCGGCCCTGATATTTTCCACAGCGCAGTACTATTATTATTATTGTGGTTATCATTGTTATTATTATGCTTTTTTTTTAGCTCTGACATATACCGCAGTGCTGTACATAGAACACTGAGCCAGTCACATCAGTCTCTGCACCAGAGGAGCTAACACTCTAATGCCCCCCCCCCACAATCACACACTATTATTATTATTATTCTACATTTATATAGCTCTGACATTTTCCATAGCGCAGTACAGAGAACACTGAGCCAGCCAGAGAAGTGTCCCCAGCACTTCTATACACATTATCAGGATTTTTTCTTTTAATCAAAATGATTACTTCTAAAACATTTTCTGTGTAACACGGCAGGATCCCGCCAGTAATCCTGATTCCTTGCAGGCCAGAGATTTGAGATATTAGGCAGCACTCGGAGCGACATTCTCACGGTTTTGGGATTTATCATGCAGGATTCAGGCGGAATTTTTGTATGTGACTTTTTTTCTTTTTTTTTCTTTTTTTTCAGAACAAGAACAAAACTGTCCAGAACAGGCGAGGCCTGCTTAGTGTCATGGCAGCGCTTCCCTTCGCTCCGGGGATTGCACTTGTCGGACAGGTTGCAGCCCAAAATATCAGGCCTGGTCTTCCTTATCCTGACAGCACTTCCAGGTGCCAAAATACTCTCCACTGTAAGGATCAGGACAGGAACAACTCTGCTGGAAAGAGGCAATAATAATTACAACCACATGGGGGCGCAAGAACTCAACATGTTATTATAACAGTGAGAAAAATCATGTGCCAAAGTTTGCAGAAAGGCACTTACCTAGAATCACCTCCAATCCTCCATTCACGTGCCTTCGACTGATACATATCGATATACTCTGCAGAGCATTCCATCACCAAACTCTCTAGAGGCAGAACATTGCTCCATCCCATCTCCCTGCTGGCAGATAGATATTTATATATTCTGCAGATTATTCCACCATTGACCTCTCTACAGGTCTGCAGAACATTGCTCCCTCTCATCTCCCCCTGACAGATCCATATTGATATATTCTGCAGATTATTCCATCACTGACCTCTCTAGAGATCTGCAGATCATTGCTCCGTCCCATCTCCCTCCTGCAGATACAGTATATATTGATTTATTCTGCAGATTATTCCATCGCTGACCTCTCTAGAGCTCTGCAGAACATTGCTCCCTGCCATCTCCCCCTAACAGATCCATATTGATATATTCTGCAGATTATTCCATCATCAACCTCTCTAAAGATCTGCAGAGCATTCCCATCTCTGTCCTAACATATATATATATATATTGACATACTCTGCAGATTATTCCATCACTAACCTCCCTACATATCTGCAGAGCATTGCTCTATCCCATCTCCTCCATGATAGATCCATATTGATATATTCTGCAGATTATTACATCTCTCTAAAGATCTGCAGAGCATTCCCATCTCTGTCCTAACAGATACATATTGATATATTCTGCAGATAATTCCATCACTGAACTCTGAAGAGATCTGCAGAGCATTGCTCCATCTCATCTCCTCCATGACAGATCCACAGGGCTGATTCTAGGCAGGGTGCACGGGGTGCTTTGCACCCAGCCGCCTGCAGAGGTGGGGGGTGCTGAAGTGGCAGAGTTCTCTCCTCCCTCCTTCTCTCCTTGTTTATTTCCGTCCAGAACTAGTGCTCTGAGCATAGGTGTGTGTCCGTCCAGAACTGATGTGTCTCTGACCATCTCCTTTACTATGTCTGCAGTCTCTGACCATCTCCTTTACTATGTCTGCAGTCTCTGATAATCTCATGTACTGTGTCTGCAGTCTCTGACCATCTCCTGTACTGTGTCTGCAGTCCCTGACCATCTCCTGTACTATGTCTGCAGTCTCTGACCATCTCCTGTACTATGTCTGCAGTCTCTGACCATCTCCTGTACTATGTCTGCAGTCTCTGACCATCTCCTGTAGTATGTCTGCAGTCTCTGACCATCTCCTGTACTATGTCTGCAGTCTCTGACCATCTCCTGTACTGTGTCTGCAGTCCCTGACCATCTCCTGTACTATGTCTGCAGTCTCTGACCATCTCCTGTACTATGTCTGCAGTCTCTGACCATCTCCTGTACTATGTCTGCAGTCTCTGACCATCTCCTGTAGTATGTCTGCAGTCTCTGACCATCTCCTGTAGTATGTCTGCAGTCTCTGACCATCTCCTGTACTATGTCTGCAGTCTCTGACCATCTCCTGTACTATGTCTGCAGTCTCTGACCATCTCCTTTACTATGTCTGCAGTCTCTGATAATCTCTTGTACTGTGTCTGCAGTCTCTGACCATCTCCTGTATGAAGTCTGCAGTCTCTGACCGTCTCCTGTACAATGTCTGCAGTCTCTGACCGTCTCCTGTACAATGTCTGCAGTCTCTGACCGTCTCCTGTACAATGTCTGCAGTCTCTGACCATCTTCTGTATCATGTCTGTAGTATTTCTGGGGGTCTTTCTAACAGAAGCCCTCTCTGTGGCCATCAGAGAGGCCCCCCTCCAGATCCCAATAAAGTACTCTGCTTCTCTTCCTGTATTTTGTTTATTTTTAAGAGAACATGTAAGGATCCCAGAGTAATGAAGACTTTGTGGGGGGGGCATCTCTGTGGTTGAGTCATTGCCATAGAAACATTTGTAAAGGGGAGGAGTTAGTAAAATGACCACGCCCATGTGGGGGCGCCAGAAATATTTCTGCACCCAGGCGCCTGTGACCCTAGGATCGGCCCTGCAGATCCATATTGATATATTCTGCAGATTATTCCATCACTGACCTCTCTAGATATCTGCAGAGCATTGCTCCATCCCATCTCCTTAATGACCAGTTTAGAGTTATTACATTCTCTTTATGGAATCCATAGATGTCACTTTACAGATTTTATTTTTTAAGGAAGTTAAAATATTAAAGATGTTACAACTGATTCAAACCCACAAATAACCTTCTTTATCATTTGATTTCAGTTGGTCATCTGACTGCATTGTGAAACTTTTAGTAATCGAGTAAATCTTTTTTTTTTTTACACTCACTTTGCCAAAAATCTGATTTAAAAAATAAAAAAAAATAAAGGAAATGTACAAAAGTATCCTTGGTCTTCTTTATACATAATGGGGCAGATTCTCGTAGATCGCCGCATCTCTGCGGCGGCGTAACGTATCTCATTTACGTTACGCCGCCGCAAGTTTTACGGGCAAGTGCTTGATTCACAAAGCACTTGCCTGTAAAGTTGCGGCGGCGTAGCGTAAATCCCCCGGCGCAAGCCCGCCTAATTCAAATTAGGCTGGTAGGGGGCGTATAGCATTTAAATTAGGCGCGTTCCCACGCCGAACCTAATGCGCATGCGCCGTCCCTAAAATTTCCCGACGTGCATTGTGCTAAATGACGTCGCAAGGACGTCATTGGTTTCGATGTGAACGTAAATGGCGTCCAGCCCTATTCACGGATGACTTACGCAAACAACGTAAATTAAAAAATTTCGACGTGTGAACGACTGCCATACTTAACATTGGTTGCCCCTCATATAGCAGGGGCAACTTTACGCGTCGCGAATCTAACGTAAACGTCGTAACTTCACTGTGTCGACCGCGGGTACGTTCGGGAATTCGCGTATTTCGCTAATTTGCATACCTGATGGGGAAAACGAGGGAGACGACGCCTAGCGGCGAAAAAAAAATTGCATTTAAGATCCGACAGCGTAAGAGCCTTACGCCTGTCGGATCTAATGGTTATCTATGCGTAACTGATTCTAAGAATCAGTCGCATAGATATGACGGCCCAGATTAGGACTTACAACAGCGCACATTGCGTTGCACCGTCGTAAACGCCCTTTGAGAATCTGGGCCAATGTGTCTCTTGTTGACCTGGAGTGGCAGACCAAAGCTAATCAAAGTGGTTACTGTAGGTTGTTTCCTATTTTACAGCAGCCCTGTAGTGAGTCTGTAGCAAGAGAATCAAAGGGTGTTCACATCCTTGTCTTCTCTACATCTGGAATTTATAAAGCTTGTCTGAGCTGTCAGAAAAAAGGAGGTGGAGAGCTGAAGATGCACTCTGCAGTGAGGAGAGCTCTGAGAGCTGATTGGAGGGAAGCGACACACCCCCCCCCCCCCTTCACACAGCCCACAGGAACAGAGCTGAGGCTGTCAATCAGCTAGAGGTCCCTCCCCTGTCACCATTTTTCTTCTGGTGTTAGGAAAACTTATCAGAAATGACTCCTGATAGCAGAAGAATGAAGCAGCAGATGTGCCCGCTGTGACACAGCTGATCACAGATTACGGTGAAGGGCCATCAGAGCCCATCAGTGCTGCCTCATCAGTGCCCATCAGTGGAGCCTCATCAGTGCCTCCTCATCAGTGCCCACCAGTGCCGCCTCATCAGTGAAGCCTCATTAGCGCACATCAGTGAAGGAGAAAAATCACCTGTTTGCAAAATTTTATAACTAACTATGAAAAAATTCATTTATTTAGCAAAAAATTTAAAATTAAAAACCCCAGTGGTGATTAACCACTTCAGCCCCAGAAGGTTTTACTCTCTTATGTGAACGGGGGCCGTAGAGAGTCTCCCAATCTTCTAAGACACTTGGGGGTTGATTTACTAAACCTGGAGCATGAAAAATCTGGTGCAGCTCTGCATAGAAACCAATCAGCTTCCAGGTTTAATTGGCAAAGCTTAATGGAACAAGCTGAAGTTAGGAGCTGATTGGCTACCATGGAATAAGGGACTTTCTGCGATAATATTGTAGCCAGAATTTGGGTACTTTACAAATGACAAGGTAGCATGATCAGGGAATTTTCTCACAGGGCGTCCATCATACATGATCACATCTGTTGCAAGTGTGTTACCCACGAGAACAACAGAAAAAAAAATCACATTATTTCTATATTGTCGGTTGCAACAGAAGAGCGATGTGACTCAGTGGTGTGAAGAAACGCGCCCACACGGGTTCATGAAATGCTGAAACAGGAGAAGGTTGTATCAGTGCAGCACAGCTGGAAATGGTCTTCTAGGATTTTAAAGTGGAAATATTGTTTATATATTAAAACTAATATAAGTTTGAAATATTTTGCTAGAAATTTCACAATTTATTGCAGTTTACAGTTTATTAGGGGGGAAAAAATACTCAAAAGACCCCCATTCACACCTCAACGCTGGAGGAGAAAAAAATCTATTAGGCCCGGATTCAGATACATTTACGTATCTATCGGCGGGCGTAACGTATCACAGATACATTACGCCGCCGTAACTTAGGGCGCAAGTTCCGTATTCAGAAAGAACTTGCTCCCTAAGTTACGGCGGCGTAGTGTAAGTGTGTCGGCGTAAGCCCGCCTAATTCAAATGTGGATGATGTGGGCGTGTTTTATTCAAATTACTTGTGACCCCACGTATTTGACGTTTTTTGCGCCGTCCGTGAACGTTTCCAAGTGCGCATGCTCCAAATTACGCCGCAAACTGTCAATGCTTTCGACGTGAACGTAACTTACTTACAGCCCTATTCGCAAACGACGTAAAATACGACGCTGTTCGGTCGTTTCCGACGTCCATACTTAACATGACTTACCCCTGCTTTATGAGGGGTAACTTTACACCGGAAAAAGCCTTACGTAAACGATGTAAAAAAATGCGCCGGGCGGACGTACAATTCTGAATCGGCGTATCTACCTAATTTGCATATTCCTCGCGTAAATCTACGGAAGCGCCACCTAGCGGCCAGCGTAAATATGCAGCCTAAGAAACGACGGTGTAAGAGACTTACGCCGGTCGGATCTTAGGGAAATCTATGCGTAACTGATTCTACGAATCAGTCGCATAGATACGACCCCGCAAGAGTTATGATGGCGTATCCGGAGATACGCCGTCGTAACTGCTATGTGAATCCGGGCCATATTCTCTATGGAGAAGGTTCTCATCTCCACTCCAGTCGCCTGAAGCTCAAAAAAGTTCTGGAGCTTTTTCTGGAGCTCAAATTTGACAGATTTGAGCTTTTTTGGCAAATAAATGAATAGAAATGCATGCATTTCTGTGGGCATTCGCACGTTTTGTCACTCGTTTTTGCACAATTTTTTTCTGATTTTTTTTTTATATTACTCATATATGAATAAATACATTTAAAATAAATACACAATTAACTAAGAATCATCATACATAAATAAAATTAATTAATAATATGCAATAATACATAAAAAAATTACCCCTAACCTTAAAAAATATTAAATAAGTTATTACTATGATTAATAGTTATTATTATTGTAATAATAATAATAAAACAATAATAAATAAACACCCAAATCCCAAAATTATTAATATTAATAATAATAACAATTATTGTTTTATTTTGTGTTAGGGCGTTTATTTGTTTATTAAGAAAAGGGATGGATGACATCCAAAATAGTATTTCTTTATAAAGTAAACATGCACAATGTGTTTCGGACGTTAGTCCTTAGGCTCCATTCACACCTAGGCGTTTTGTCGCCTGTAGCCCGACGCTACAATACGCCGGAGGATCGAAATTGCATTGTTCTCTATGGAGACTGTTCACATCTCCTAACGCAGAACGCCGAATTTCAAAAAAGTCCCGGACCCTTTTTTGACGCGCGTATCGGGCGGCTTAGGCGTTCCGCATAGCTGATGATACAATGTAAAAAAAACGCGGTAAAAAACGCGTTTTGTCGCCGCAAATCACGGGACAAAACGCCTATTTTTTGTCGCCGCAAATCGCGGTACTTACGCCGCAAAACGCATACGCGAAGGTGTGAATGCAGCCTTAGTCATGGCTGATAAAAATCAAAATAAGTAAGGCCCCTTTCACATGGAGCGGATCAGTAATGATCCGCCCCGTGAACCTCTGCTTGCTCAGCGGAGATCGCTTCGTTAATCCCCGCTAACCCGGCGGATGACAGGGCGGTCCCTGCACAGTGTGTCTTTTCTCTGCTCTCCCCTATGGGGGGATCGGATGAACACAGACCGTCTGTCTTTGTTCACCCGATCCGATTCGCCAGACGGATGGAAAAGTAGGTTTTTCCTCCGTCACACTTTGGCGGATCGGAGCGGGTCGGATGTCAGCGGGCATGTCACCACTGACACCCGCGGTTCCATAGAGGAGCATGGAGCGCCCGTTCAGGTCCGCCTAAAAATCTGGCAGGCGGACCTGAATGGGCCGCCCATGTGAAAGAGCCCTAACACGTAAATTGCACAACAAAAACCTGGTTACGGCGGGATATAATACAGCGAGTTCTGGTTACGGGGGGTCATCACACAGCAAGGCCTGATTAAAGGAGGGTTATCACACAGCAAGGCCTGATTACAAGGGGGGTTAAATATCGCGGGACTGCCTGATTTACCGCGAATCGCGGTAATCGCGCGGGGGGGAGGGTTACCGCAATATCGCGGGACAATAGCACTGCTTGCGGGACCGCGGGATTTACAGCGAATCGCGGGACATTCCCGCGAAATTCGGGACGGTTGGGAGGTATGGCTTCACCCCTGCTGTCCCCACTTGACTGAGGCTTCTTCCCTACTGTCTCCCCTCGGCTGAAGCTTCCCCTACTGTCTATCATGGGCTGGGGCTTTACCCCTACTGTCTCTCCTTGGCTGAGGCTTCTTCCTTCCCTTCTACCCTAGGCTGAGGCTTCTTCCCTCCCTTCTCCCTCCGGCTGAAGCTTCTCCTCTACTGTCTGCCCTCGGCTGAAGCTTCCCCTACTGTCTATCCTGGGCTGAGGCATTACCCCTACTGTCTCTCCTTAGCTGAGGCTTCTTCCCTTCCTTCTCCCCTAGGCTGAGGCTTCTTCCCTCCCTTCTCCCTTCGGCTGAAGCTTCTCCTCTACTGTCTCCCCTTGGCTGAAGCTTCCCTGGACTGAGGCTTCTTTCCTACTGTCTCCCCTCAGCTGAAGCTTCTCCTCTACTGTCTCCCCTTGGCTGAGGCTTCTCCCTTACTGTCTCCCCTCGGCTGAAGTTTCTCCTCTACTGTCTCCCTTTGGCTGAGGCTTCTCCCCTACTGTCTCCCCTCGGCTGAAGCTTCTCCTCTACTGTCTCCCCTTGGCTGAGGCTTCTCCCCTACTGTCTCCCCTTGGCTGAGGCTTCTCCCCTACTGTCTCCCCTCGGCTGAAGCTTCTCCTCTTCTGTCTCCCTTTGGCTAAGGCTTCTCCCCTACTGTCTCCCCTTGGCTGAAGCTTCCCTTACTATCTATCCTGGACTGAGGCTTCTCCCCTACTGTCTCCCCCTCGGCTGAAGCTTCTCCTCTACTGTCTCCCTTTGGCTGAGGCTTCTCCCCTACTGTCTCCTCTCGGCCGCAGTTTTACCTCTACTGTCTCCCTTCAGTTGAGTCTTCTCCCCTACTTTCTGCCCTCATATAAGGCTTCCCCCCTACTGCCTCCTCTCAGCTGAGGCTTCCCCCCTACTGCCTCCCCCCTACTGCCTCCTCTTGGCTGAGGCTTCCCCTCTACTGTCCCCACTTGGCTGAGGCTTCCCCCCTACTGCCTCCTCTCAGCTGAGGCTTCCCCCCTATTGCCTCCTCTCAGCTGAGGCTTCCCCCCTACTGCCTCCTCTCGGCTGGGGCTTCCCCTCTACTGTCCCCACTTGGCTGAGGCTTCCCCCCTATTGTTTCCCCCTTCGGCTGAGGCTTCCCCCCTATTGCCTCCTCTCAGCTGAGGCTTCCCCCCTACTGCCTCCTCTCAGCTGAGGCTTCCCCCCTACTGCCTCCTCTCAGCTGAGGCTTCCCCCCTACTGCCTCCTCTCAGCTGAGGCTTCCCCCCTACTGCATCCTCTCAGCTGAGGCTTCCCCCCTATTGCCTCCTCTCGGCTGGGGCTTCTCCTCTACTGTCCCCACTTGGCTGAGGCTTCCCCCCTATTGTTTCCCCCTTCGGCTGAGGCCCAGTTTTTTTCTAACTGAGAATCCAGAGACACTGAGATTCTCTGACATCTGTCATGCTTTGGTGTTGCAATCTGCATTGTGGTTGAGTTACACACACAGCAAAAAAGCAAAACCCTCAGGGTCTCGGGCCAGTCTGAGTGGGGGCGAGTGCCTAGACCAACAGCTTGACCACGGGCGCCACACAGGAACTGACTTCCCCGTCTAGTTTCAGCTCCTTCCCCTTTTCTCAGGGCCATCGGTCTGAGCCCAGCACTTGCTTCAAGTAGACTTTGGCTGAAATGTGGCTGAGCAGCTACAGGTCTCACCAGGCTCTGCTAGCCAATGAGTGAGCAGGAACTAACGCCACCACACAGGGGAAATAATTATTCACTATGGGCTGATAAGAAAGTCCTCCAGCTTTCGGCAATGCACTGGGGTGCGACCACTAAGTGTTGAGATCGGTATCGTGGGCAGGGAAAGAGTTCATTTGGAACACACAGGAATTATCAGCAAGCCAATCTGATAACGATCGGGGCAATGGCTTCTGTCAATGAAAATGGAGTAACCACAAGTACAAAGTCAAAAGAAAGTGCCCCGTAAAGGCTCTAAGAATTATTTTAATATTGCTAATGGGTTATATAACAAGACAACTCAGAAGAGCCAACACATTTCGGGGGATCTCCCCCTTCCTCAGGGCTTATGCATTGAAACTAATAAGAGAGGACCCAAATTCTGATGACTATTATATGTTGTCTTGTTAGGAACCATTAATAATATTAGAAAAAATTTAACAAAATACAAGCTGTTCATTCGCCAAATAAAGTCAATTCTTTTTTGTGAATGGAGCAAAATAATTTTTTTACAGACTATTAGCCAGATTCAGAAAGACTGGCTTAACTTTGTGCGGGCGTAGCGTATCTCAGATACACTACGCTGCCGTAACTTAGAGAGGCAGGTACCGTATTCACAAAGAACTTGCGTCTTAAGTTACGGCGGCGTAGTGTAAATGGGCCGGCGTAAGCCCACCTAATTCAAAGTAGGCTGGTAGTGGGCATGTTGTATGGTAATGAATCGTGACCCCCACGTAAATGACGCGCCTAACGAACGGCGCATGAGCCGTCCGTGGATGTATCCCAGTACGCATGCTCAAAATCACGTCGCAAATACTCAATGCTTTCGACGTGAACGTAACCTACGCCCAGCCCCATTCACGTACGACTTGCGCTAACGACGTAAACAACGTGAAATTCGACAGTTGTTCCGACGTCCGTACTTAACATTGGCTGCGCCATCTTTTTGGTGGTTTATCTTTACGCCTGAAAAACGCCTTACGTAAACGTTGTATCTTACTGCAACGGGCGTACGTACGTTCGTGAATCGGCGTATCTTGCTCATTTACATATTCTAGGCGTAAATCCATGTACACGCCCCTAGCGGCCAGCGTAAATAGGCAGCTAAGATACGAGGGCGTAGGAGACTTACGCCGGTCGTATCTTAGCAACTGAGAAGCGTATCTCATTTTGAGAATACACTTAATGATACGCCGTCGTAAGTCTTTCTGAATCCGGCTATATATTCTTTGTAGATCAAATGTGTGAATGGAGAAAATACCACATTATGGCCACAAGATGGCGATGATTATCATAGAAAATAGGTATCCACCTCAGGTCTTTCTATCTATCTATCTATCTATCTATCTATTCACACATTTGATCTGTAAAGAATATAGCCTGAGAACGTTCGATTTTGCCTGATTTGCAAAGATTGGCCCAGATTAACGTAGGAGATACGACGGCGTATCTCCAGATACGCCGTCGTATCTCCAGATACGCGGTCGTATCTCTAAATCTGAGGCGTCGTATCTTGGCGCCTGATTCAAAGAATCAGATACGCCAGATTTTTTCTAAGATACGACCAGCGTAAGTCGCCTACGCCGTCATATCTTAACTGCATATTTACGCTGGCCGCTAGGGGCATGTACGCTGATTTACGCCTAGAATATGCAAATCAGCTAGATACGCCAATTCACGAAAACGTATGCCCGGCCGTCGCATTACAGATACGCCGTTTACGTTAGGCTTTTTCCTGCGTAAAGTTACCCCTGCTATATGAGGCGCAGCCAATGTTAAGTATGGACGTCGGGCCAGCGTCGAATTTTCCATCGATTATGTTGTTTGTGTAAGTCGTTCGCGAATAGGGCTGTGCGTAATTTACGTTCATGTCGAAAGCATTGGCTTTTTGCAGGTTAATTTAGAGCATGCGCACTGCAAGGTGTTTTTTCACCTTAATGCATCCTAAAAACACGAAGGTTTACAACCCCTTTAAGGCTGAATTTAAGGTGTCACTAAGGCATTAAAATGGCACTGTGTTCATTTAGAAAAGGAAGGGGCTGGTAAATTACACATTTACTAGCCCCTTCCCCCCCGCTCTCCATCCTGAAATATCCCCTGCAGCAGCTGAGGGGGGAGAAGGAAAGTCAGCAGCACTGTGGGGCCAACAAGAGGGGGGGGGGAAGCCCGGGCAGTAGGGGGAATCTGCACTGCACATAGGAATTAGGGTGTGCCCAGGCACACCTGGCACACCCCCTGTGCACACCTATGCATGACCGCTTAGAAAATAAGAATTCTGGCTAACACAGGAATGCAGCTAATGGGAGAGCCAGCTGGACAGACAGGTGCCGCCCTCCAAATCCGTTTAATCGTCCTGTTTGACTCGCGTACATTGAAAAGAAAAAACCGACAGCAAAACACAATTTCCTGACTGTTTTTAAGTGGAATAGATACTTCCTCTGTAGAGGGAATTCAGACACAAAAACAGCCGTGACCCCGAGAAACACTTGTGTGATCATTGCACAATCCTGTAAGACAAAGTGCAGAGCCAACAGCGCATGAGCGGTGCCCCTCCCCCCATCATACAGCTTCGGGAAAACCTCGGAAATTCTTGCGGAATGTTTTAAATTAAAAAAAAAAAATGTTAAATATGTGTTTATTTATTTTCTAAATACAATGTCATACTAGGGTGACAATACCTGGAGTTTGATCAAAATGGTCCCTATCCTCCTTGCTAAAGAAATACTGTTTTCCTGGCTGCCTCTGGCTCCAGTACTTTCTGACTCATTGACTGACCGGCACGCAGATCAGCCAAGCCGGTGACTTGTCGTTATGGTTCCCCTATCTAGATGGTTCCTGTAAGGACTGCGCAGGCGCAATCCTTGCCGACGGAAATCTCCGAACCTCGGCCGGCATCCAGGCTCATTCCTTAACATCTCCGTGGATTGGAGGATGTTAAAAAAAGAGCCAGGAGGCCGAGCGAGCCGTCCGAGCGAAGCTAGGACGTGAGGCTGACTGGCCACTTACCTCAAATTCCACGTCGCCCTGGATGCCGGCCGAGGTTCGGAGATTTCCGGCGGCAAGGATTGCGCCTGCACAGTCCTTACAGGAACCATCTGGATTGCCGGAACCATATTAGCAGATCACCGGCGCCAATGACATTGCACTATATGCCGGTAATGAGTTTTGACCCACCGAGTCTGATTCAGATTTGAAAAAAGCCTTGTTGGTCAAAAATGCATTAGCAGTGTAAATTATCATTATTATTATTATTTATTTATTTATTTATTAATACGAAAACAAAATTAATATCTTTATAATATACAGGATTAAAGTGGTATTAGACATTTTTAATTGGGGGGGATTTGTGCTAGAAGTGGATTTTTTTGGGGGGGGGAGGTGGGGGGGGGTTTAGTGCTAGTAGGGATAATTAGGGGGGGGGGGGGTATTTGTGCTAGGAGAGGAAATTTGGGGGGAACCATCTGTGCTAGGAGGGATAATGGGGAGGAGGGATGAGGGGGGGGGGGGTATTTGTGCTAGGAGAGGAAATATGGGGAGAACGATCTGTGCTAGGAGGGATAATGGGGGGGAGGGATGAGGGGGGGTATTTGTGCTAGGAGAGGACATTTGGGGGGAACGATCTGTGCTAGGAGGGATAATGGGGGGGAGGGATGAGGGGGGGGGGTATTTGTGCTAGGAGAGGAAATATGGGGAGAACGATCTGTGCTAGGAGGGATAATGGGGGGGAGGGATGAGGGGGGGTATTTGTGCTAGGAGAGGACATTTGGGGGGAACGATCTGTGCTAGGAGGGATAATGGGGGGGAGGGATGAGGGGGGGGTATTTGTGCTAGGAGAGGAAATATGGGGAGAACGATCTGTGCTAGGAGGGATGATGAGGGCGAGTGGGGGAGGGGTATTTGTGCTAGGAGAGGAAATTTGTGGTGTAGAGGATTTGTGCTAGGAGGGGTGATTTTTTTTTTGAAGGGGAGTTTTGTTGGCACATAATGCTCATACATCTTGGGGGGTATGGTTGCCCTGGGCTCCAGATGTCCCAGTGGTGGCTGGTGGCATATTTTTTTTTGGGGGGGGGGGGATTTGTGCTAGTAGGGATAATTTGGGGGGGATTTGTGCTAGGAGATGAAATTTGGGGGGAACCATCTGTACTAGTAGGGATAATGGGGGGGGAGGCATGAGGGGCGGGGGTATTTGTGCTAGGAGAGGAAATTTGGGGGGAACCATCTATGCTAGGAGGGATAATGGGGGGGAGGGATGAGGGGGGGTGTATTTGTGCTAGGAGAGGAAATATGGGGAGAACGATCTGTGCTAGGAGGGATAATGGGGGGGAGGGATGAGGGGGGGGGGGGGTATTTGTGCTAGGAGAGGAAATATGGGGAGAACGATCTGTGCTAGGAGGGATGATGAGGGATAGTAGGGGGGAGGGGTATTTGTGCTAGGAGAGGAAATTTGTGGTGTAGAGGATTTGTGCTAGGAGGGGTGATTTTTTTTTTGAAGGGGAGTTTTGTTGGCACATAATGCTCATACATCTTGGGGGGTATGTTTGCCCTGGGCTCCAGATGTCCCAGTGGGGGCTGGTGGTATATTTTTTTTGGAGGGGGGGGGGGGTGGCGGCAAACAATCCAATGAAATCCAATGGAGGAATTTGCAGAGAGGGGTGGTGGACACTGAGCGGTTGGTGAGGTGGATGAGTCTGGCCGCAACATTTTCGATAGACCTGCCATTCTCAGCCAACTGAGGACGATTGACCTCGCCGCTAAATAATTCCGAGGCCAACGCCACTTGCATACCTCCCAACTTTCTGAGATGGGAATGAGGGACACCTATCAGCAGAAGTATGTAGGCATAGGACACACCCCTTGCCCACGCCCCCTCAAAGGAGAATTTTACAAAAAAAACAAGATTGGTTAAACCCACAAGTGCTTTTTTTACCACTACTATTTCTTTATATTGGCTTTTGGAATTTACAAATGCAGCAATTTAGAAATCAGATGAAAGGTTTAGCACTGGGAACACACTTTTTGATAGATAAAAAGTGCATTTTATATACATCTGTATAGATCAGACCAAAATGAGGGACAAATGAGGAGAATGAGGGACAGAGGGACATTCAGATACAGTCCCTCGAAATCAGGGACAGTTGGGAGGTATGCACTTGGCAGAACCAGCAGCATGGCAATGATCTTTTTAGCTTGTAGGCAGGTGCAGTCTGTTTTCTCCACTGCAGGTGGCGCTCAACCACAGCAGTAGTGCAGAGGGAGATGAAGTCAGGAGGAATGGTTCTTCTATGGTTTCCTGGGTCACTTGATCCAAATCAATGCTGACAGCCCATGTGGCCCTTGCGGTCATTTTGGGTCAGGCAGAGTCTACTTCAGACCCTGGCTCCTGGGTTTAGCGTGCATTCAGCATGTGGGTAGTGCAGGGAGAGGTCACCTATCAGTCAGGAATCGTATTCACGGTAGGGAAAAGTTACAGATGAGTAGGGATCCACCACTCTTCTTGGAAACCTTCTCACTTGGTTTTCGGGTTGGCCAGGCTGCATTCCACCCCTCCAGACAGACCCTGTCAGCTTGGCTGACACCTGCCCTGCTACCCGCTACTGTCATCTGTGAGTGTTACTGGCTGGGCTTCTTTACACCGGGCTTGTTGTGAACTGTTTTTCACTGACTTCAATGCAAGTTTCATTATTGCATCTAGCCGAGATTGTCATTCCAGACACTATTGTAAGAAGGACTTTCCAATGTAAAGGGTATTTTTACCACTAACCCTCCTTTTGGTTTTAGCAGAGGAGTTCCCCAAGACCTGACATTTATTTTGAGGGTTCCTATGAGCTAAAAAAGTTAATGGATGGCTGCCCGCGGGATGAATTTGCAGGGAAGGACAATGCACCGTGTGTACCCATTGGCTGAGGAGGCAGAAGCACCGCCTCCTGCTGCCTTCCCAGCCAATAGGTAGCTGAAGCTCATGATAAGTGCCTCCTGACATCATATGGGACCTTTCAAGTACCGACCTACTTTACAATGCAGGTAGATGGGGAACAAATGTATTTTTAGCCGGTATCCAGCGTTCGGCGCTCACAGCTGATAGGCTACATTAGCCTGGATGCTGTAAAATTGACTGATGCTCTGGGGAGGGTTTGGACCCCCCTGTCCACCCCCTTATCTACGTCCCTGGATGGAAGAAGAAGTAGCCTATGTGAAGGTACAGCAAAGAGGTTGTGTACAGCGTGGTATCTTTACCACCGGATTTCGTAAAGTCATGAATTACACCCGGCATTCAGGAAAGAGAAGTAGTACTGTGCAGAGTCCATACCGTGTTTCCCCGAAAATAAGCCCGGGTCTTATATTAATTATGCCAACAAAAGACACAGTAGGGCTTATTTTCGGGGTAGGTCTTACTATGTAATTTGATGTCTTCTCTACCCCTCTCCCTCCCTGCCTGTCAGGAATCCCCAGTGTGAACTGAGTTAAAATGCTTGTAAAATCCTATAATCTACTCTATTACAGTATTATATAATGTACAATGTGTGTGTTTCTGTAATATAATTGTGCCAAATACCTTTGTTATAAAGCCGCTCTGCGCTTCTGTTACCCGCCGGAGCTCTCTTCCCCCGCAATTATATTACAGAAACACACACATTGTACATTATATACTACTATAATAGAGTGGATTATAGGATTTTACAAGCATTTTTAACTAGGGCTTATTTTCAGGGTAGGGCTTATATTGCAGCCCTGGAAAATAACACTAGGTCTTATTTTCAGGGTAGGTTTTATTTTTGGGGAAACAGGGTACATACAGAATAAGAACAGATACTGAGAATTACACCCAGCATACAATAAAAGAGAAGTAGTACTGTGCAGAGTCCATACATACAGAATAAGAACAGATACTGAGAATTACACCCAGCATACAGGACAAGAGAAGTAGTACTGTGCAGAGTCCATACATACAGAATAAGAACAGATACTGAGAATTACACCCGGCATACAGGACAAGAGAAGTAGTACTGTGCAGAGTCCATACATACAGAATAAGAACAGATACTGAGAATTACACCCGGCATACAGGAAAGAGAAGTAGTACTGTGCAGAGTCCATACATACAGAATAAGAACAGATACCGAGAATTACACCCAGCATACAGGACAAGAGAAGTAGTACTGTGCAGAGTCCATACATACAGAATAAGAACAGATACTGAGAATGACACCCGGCATACAATAAAAGAGAAGTAGTACTGTGCAGAGTCCATACATACAGTGCACTAAAAATAGCTAAATTATGTTGTTAGAAGAAAATGATAGATTTTTACTCAAAGATACAATAAATAATAATCTTCCTGGTGAGCCCTGGAGTCCGACACTGATTTAATTTTCGGTGTCCTTGCTGCGCTCACCCCAATACCACAAATTGGGCAACACATGGTTGGAAAACCGCTAGTCAGAGATCAGAAGTGGCTGTTTTGTAACAGACAAAATTCACACGCTGAGTCTGGGGGGTTACAGAGCCGGGAGGAAGCAGATGTTTGGTAAGTTCTTTATTTCTGTATTTTTCACCCCCCCCCCCCCTTTCCCCATTTCAGATGCGGCCAAACGAAAGGTTAAAATCTGCGGAGATGGCCAATTGCCCCAATGGGCCCCATTCAGTGCATCAACAAGGGGCCAACTGTAGAAATCAGATGTACATTATGTATAGTATGTATAATATATAGCATATATAGTGTGTATAATATATACAGTAGTATATAGTATGTATAGTGGGCCGGATTCAAGAAGCAATTGCGCCTGTGTAACCATAGGTTACACAGCGCAATTGCTTACTTGCGCCGGCGTAACGAGTGCTCCTGATTCAGGAACCTCGTTACGCCGGCTGCAGCCTAAGATCTGCGCGGCATAAGGCTCTTATGCCCGCATATCTTAGGCTGCATTCTTGCGGTGGACGCTAGGTGGCGTTCACGTTGTGCTCAGTGTATAGTATGCAAATTGCATACTAACACCGATTCACAACGTTGCGCGAGCCCTGCGTACGCAATTTACGTCGTTTACGTACGGCGGTTTTCGCGCAAGGCAGCCCCTGCTATTAGCAGGGGCAGCCCATGTTACGTATACCCGTCGTTCCCGCGTCGCGAAATTTGAATTTTACGTCGTTTGCGTAAGTGAATCGTGAATGGCGCTGGATGCCATTCACGTTCACTTTGAAGCAAATGACGTCCTTGCGACATCATTTGCCGCAATGCACGTCGGGAAAGTTTCCCGGCGGAGCATGCGCTCTACGATCGGCGCGGGAAAGCGCATAATTTAAATGATTCCCATTTTGCCGGCGCGCCCGCGTAATTCACAGAGCTTCTGCTCCGTGAATCAAGGGCAGCAGGGCAAATTTGCGGGGGCGCAGGGCAAAAACGTTGCCATGCGCCTCCGTAAATAATGCGCAAATCTCTTTGAATCCGGCCCAGTATGTATAGTGTATATAGTATATAGTATGTATAGGGTGTATAATATATAGTATGTATAGTGTGTATAATATATAGTATATAGTATGTATAGTGTGTATAATATATAGTATATAGTATATAATGTGTGTATAATATATAGTATATAGTGTGTATAATATATAGTATATAGTGTGTATAATATATAGTATATAGTGTGTATAATATATAATATATAGTGGCCCAGATTCAAGTAGAATCGCGCAATATTTGCGTGGGCAAAGAGCAAATTTTTTTCTCTGCGCCCACGCAAATATTGCGCTTTGCCCGCGATTCACGGAGCAGTTGCTCCGTAAATTGCGCGGGCAATATGCTAAGCAGCCGGGCGCAAGGCTGCCTAATGTAAATGATCCCGCCGGGGGCGGGAATCATTTAAATTAGGCGCGCTCCCGCGCCGAGTGAACAGCGCATGCTCCGTCGGGAAACTTTCCCGACGTGCATTGCGGCAAATGACGTTGCAAGGACGTCATTTGCTTGTAAGTGAACGTGAATGGCGTCCAGCGCCATTCACGGTTCACTTACGTAAACAACGTGAAATTCGAACGTCGCGAGCGGGAGGCGCAGCTATACTTTAGCATTGGCTGCGCCTGCTATAGCAGGAGCAACCTTATGCTAAAGGCGCCGTACGGAAACTCCGTACCTTGCGTGAGAAGGGCCCGCGCAACTTTTGTGAATCGGTGGTAGTATGCAATTTGCATACTACACGCCGATCACAAAGGCCGCGCCCCCTAGCGGCCAACGCAAGAATGCAGCCTGGGATGTGAAGGCATAAGGAGGCTTATGTTTGTCACATCCTAGGCTGCATTCGGTGTAACGAGGTTCCTGAATCAGGAGCACTCTTTACACCGGAGCAAGTAAGCACTTGCGCCGCGCAACCTATGGTTGCGCGGGCGCAAGTGCTTCTTGAATCTGGGCCAGTGTGTATAGTGCAATCCGATCAGTAAAGGTGGAGCACTGCATCGCATACTAGCACTCTATGAAATACTTACCTTAGAACAAAGCCCTCCAGCGGCACGCTGTCACCACTGGCAGGGCTTCTATCTTCACCCGCTCTTCCTTACCGCTTTACGTGCCCTGGCCATCTGACTGGCTGAGTCGCGATGATGTCACTCCCACGCATGCGCGCAGTAGTCACGGCCGCAGCACAGAGCTTTGAAAGGACCTTCAGAACGTCTACGCCGGTGACAGTACTGGCTGCATGCAGAGTGGATATCTCCTAAACAGTGCAAGATTAGGAGATGTTAGTCACTGTACCTACAGGTGAGTCTTTTTACAGACTTACCCGATGCTGTATACTGGCCTAGGCCAACAAGGCCCAGGCTTAGGGCAGCACTTTGCAGGGGGGGGGGGGGGGGGGGAACACGGAAAGAGTCCCCACCGGCTTGCACTACACTGTTAGTGTAGCACCAGCAGGGCCGTCTTAATAGCATCATGGGCCCCTGGGCAAAGTTTAAATAAATTATGTATTTTTACTATAATACGAGACCATTCTCCTTTTTTTTTTTCCCCTATTTGTTATTACAGTGGCAACCTTTAAAGTCCTTTTTTCCTCTTTTTTTATTTTCCTTGTTTTTGCTCAATAAGATCGTCCTTTGTCAGCATTCATCGGCACAACAATGTAGAAAAAAACAGACTGACCACAGGCTGTGTAAAGGTAAAATATCAAATGATCCGGGGGGGGGGGGGGGGGACTACATGCAGTATTCATGGGAGTTATTGCGACAGAACTTGGCAAAGTGAAAAAATTAAAAAATATTTTTTTTTTTGTCTTATTACACAGAATGCAGTGTCAGGCGGTGTGCACTTCCTGTTTTTCTCTGTAGAGAGCTGCAGCAGTGCCTGCAATGAGTAATGCAAAGAATTCAACTTCTGTGTCTTATTAACCGCTTGGAACAGTGGAACCTCGGTTCACGAGTAACGCGGTTCACAAGCATTTTAAAAGTCGAGCAACTTTAAAAAAAATAAAAATTCTGACTTGGTTTGCGAGTGTTGTCTCGCCAAACGGGCAGAATTCAAGCTAATAGGGTGTGCAGTACCGCATTTGGCCAGAGGGGCGGGGGCGCCGGAGCGAGCAGAGTCGATCGGAGCCTTTCCGAGGTCAGCTGAGCTGTCCCCGATCATTTCCAAGGCTCTCTGGCACCCCCTACCTCTGGCCACATGCGGTATTGCATGCCATTGAAGTCAATGCGGAACAAATTATTTTCGTTTCCATTGACTTCTATGGGGAAACTCGCTTTGATATGCTAGTACTTTGGGTTACGAGAATTCTCCTGGAACGGATTATGATCGTAATCCAAGGTTCCACTCTATATACATTTACCGGGCGAGGCATCTCTCCTGTGCAGAATCACGCACCTCTACGTGTTTCTGCACATCTGGGTCTGCGACACGCACGCGTTCCGCCGGCGACCCGCTCCCGCTGTGATTGGGCACAGCGGGAGCCAATCAGCAGATGCGGTGGACCCAGGGGCTTGGCTAGGTGGCAAGAAGACCAGGGGCTTCAGCCCGAGGCCGGCACCGGGGGGGGGGGCGGTTTTGGATCCAGGATGGTCATGGCGTGTTTTTTTTTTTGGCTGGGCGGTGGGGGGTAAGCTCACTTACTGGTTGCTGCCTGGCTTAGCATTGCCCATCAATTTTGAACACTAAACTCACCTACCTGACACACTCACCATTACACTGACTACCTCACATACATACACCTACCTGACATACACTGACATACATACACCTACCTGACATACATAAACTGACATACATACACCTACCTGACATACATACACCTACCTGACATACATACACCTACCTGACATACATACACCTACCTGACATACATACACCTACCTGACATACATACACATACCTGACATACATACACCTACCTGACATACATACACATACCTGACATGCATACACATACCTGACATGCATACACCTGCCTGACCTACATACACCTACCTGACATACATTGACCTCACCTACCTGACCTACATGGACCTACCTCCAAATCCGAGACAGTCCCTCGAAATCAGAGACAGTCCCTCAAAATCCGAGACAGACCCTCAAAATCTGGGACAGTTGTGTGATATGGAATTGGTAAGCTGCAATATAATAAATGTTCACTTTTGGGTTTAATACTGCTTTAACCACTTAAGGACCGCCTCCTGCACATATACGTCGGCAGAATGGCACGGCTGGGCACAAGCACGTATATATACGTCCTGTACTTGTACCCAGCCGTGGGATGCGGGCGCGCTCCCGCGACCCGGTCCGAAGCTCCGGGACTGGGCCCGCGGATCCCGCGGACCCGATCGCCGCTCGAGTGCGGCGATCGGTCCCCGGAGCTGAAGAACGGGGAGAGCCGTGTGTAAACACGGCTTCCCCGTGCTTCACTGTGGCGACGTATAGGGGAGACACGATCGATGACGTCACACCTACAGCCACACCCCCCTACAGTTGTAAACACTCACACAGTGAACCCTAACTCCTTCAGTGCCCCCTGTGGTTAACTCCCAAACTGCAACTGTCATTTTCACAATAAAGAATGCAATTTAAATGCATTTTTTGCTGTGAAAATGACAATGGTCCCAAAAATGTGTCAAAATTGTCCGAAGTGTCCGCCATAATGTCGCAGTCACGAAAAAAAAAATCGCTGATCGCCGCCATTAGTAGTAAAAAAAAAAAAAAAATGCAATAAAACTATCCCCTATTTTGTAAACGCTATAAATTTTGCGCAAACCAACCGATAAACGATTATTGCGATTTTTTTTACCAAAAATAGGTAGAAGAATACGTATCGGCCTAAACTGAGGAAAAAAAATTATATATGTTTTTGGGGGATATTTATTATAGCAAAAAGTAAAAAATATTGCATTTTTTTCAAAATTGTCGCTCTATTTTTGTTTATAGCGCAAAAACTAAAAACCGCAGATGTGATCAAATACCACCAAAAGAAAGCTCTATTTGTGGAGAAAAAAGGACGCCAATTTTGTTTGGGAGCCACGTCGCACGACCGCGCAATTGTCTGTTAAAGCGACGCAGTCCCGAACTGTAAAAACACCTTGGGTCTTTAGCCAGCATATTGGTCCGGGGCTTAAGTGGTTAAGGATGTGTGCATTGTGTGCAATGGTCAGTTGGTTTCCAGAACCCACAGACAGGTTCAGGAAGCGGTTTGTCGCCACGATCCTGTTCTGTGCAAAGCTATTTGTTTATCCTGATTATTAATAAAAACAGCCAGACAGGAAAATAGCTTTTCACTTTGCATTTTTATTATAGAATGATTGTTCTCCCTCCCGCGGGGGGCGCTAATGTGTACCGGGGCATTGGTCTAGAAATGGGCAGGCGTTGAGAACATTTTGCATGTACACGGCGCCTAACCTATTAGCAGCGTTTTACCTTATACCTGACGCAGAACTCAACCCCAACCCCCCCCCCATGATATCTTCCAGAAAATATATATTTTCCCCACCATTGGTCCCTTACAAGAAGAATCAGAAACATTCCCTTCACACTGACTATACAAAGTATCACCAACAAACTATAAAAATATAAATTTATTTGTCACTGTACAGGTAAAAATACGGGCAGAGGAGTGCGGGGGGCGGGGCTTAGACTGTGATCTGCGGGGTGTCCCGGTAGAACGCCCTCTGGTGGGTGGTGCAGGGATCCGGGAGGTGACGTTGGATGGAGTCCATCTGAGAGTCGGGCACCAAGTGCAAGCCGGCCATGTTGTAGTTTTTGGTAGAAGGTTCCAGCAGCTGCCTCAAGCCAAGCTGTTCCACCTGCGGAGACAGAAGAGGATACTGGGATCAGATATAAAATCGCAGCCGCCGCCATGGCGTTTCTGAAGGCTGACCTCCGGCCTTCCCTTCGGTCTTTTCTGATGTCACTGCACGCTATGAGATGTTTTGATCATCACCAAAGAAGATGCATTAAAGCGGAGGTTCACCCTCAAAATGAACTTTCCAGCATTCTTAAAGCGGAAGTAAACCCATCAATTTAACAGTTTGAAAAAGCAGTTACATTCCTGGAATGCCGGGAAAGCTAACTGTCACATTGGTTGTGCTCTCAACCAAACTGTCAAACCATCCAATGGCTGGTGTCATAACTGATCACATGTGCAGCATCATGGCAGTTGAAGATTAAACAGAGGCCAAGACGCGCCTTAGCAGCCGTCAATCAACTCCTCTTCGCTTAGAAACGCCCATTTCCTGCAGGATTCCCCGCTCGGAGCCGGGAAACAAGGGCTCATATAACGATAAGTACAAGTAAAAAAAAAAAAAAACAGCATACTGCAGATGTTATTGATGGGCACACTGGCAGCAATAATTAGGCACAGTAGCGACACCCGTCGCGTCACTGGGAACACAATGCGCGTGCCCGGCGGCCGCGATGGCCGCCGGGCACCCGCGATTGCCCAGTAACTGAGCAGGGACGTGGAGCTCTGTGTGTAAATTCCCCACTCTCTTTCTCTGCAGCCAAGCAGCAGGGGGAATCTGCGCAGCACAGAGTGATTAGGGTGTGCCCAGGCACACCTGGCACACCCTGTGCGCACAGCTATGATCGCGTGTATGCGGCATATGAGCCCAGAGACACTCAGGCTGTGATGGCTGTGTCATTTCTATCCAGCTTTTTTTTATTAAGTCTTTAATTACCTGCACGATGATGAGCTTCATATGCAGCGGCGTGGCGTCAGGAAACTCCTCCCCAAAGCACAGCGTCACTTTGCTGTCTGGGAGTCTCAGCTGATTGGAGTAACAATGTTGGAACTCTGTAGGGACAAAAAGAAGACACATGAACTTCAGGAATTAAAACTGCAGCTCAACAACGCCTGTTTTACAGGTGCTTGACATTTTTTTTTTTCTCCGTCTCTAAATGCTCCTCCATGTTAGGCATTCACAAAGATCTGCCCCGGCGCAGCGTATCTGAGATACGCTACGCCGCTGTAACTTACTTTTTTTGTTTTGAATCCTGGAAGAATTCGCGCCGTAAGTTACGGCGGCGTAGTGTATCTCTCGCGGCGTAACGGCGCCTAATTCAAATCGGCGAGTAGGGGGGCGTGTTTCATTTAAATGAAGCGCGTCCCCACGCCGAACGAACAGCGCATGCGCCGTCCCTAAATGACGTCGCAAGGACGTCATTGTTTTGACGTGGGTGTAAATTACGTCCATCCCGATTCACGGACGACTTACGCAAACGAAAAAAATAAATTCAAATTAAACGCGGGAACGACGGCCATACTTAACATAGCAGGTTTAACTATACGCCGCAAAACAGCAGCTTTAACTATACGCCGGAAAAAGCCGACTAGAGGCGACGTAAAAGAATGCGACGGACGCTCGTACGTTCGTGGATCGTCGGAAATAGCTAATTTGCATACTCGACGCGGATTACGACGGGAACGCCACCCAGCGGACGCCGAAGAATTGCATCTTAGATCCGAAGGCGTACGAAGACGTACGCCTGTCGGATCTAACCCAGATGCCGTCGTATCTTGTTTTGAGGATTCAAAACAAAGATACGACGCGGGAAATTTGAAAGTACGCCGGCGTATCAGTAGATACGCCGGCTTACTCTCTTTGTGGATCTGCCCCTCAGAGTCTCCTTTATACTCAGCTGTGACATGACGCTACTTGTATATCAAGACATCGCTTGTATATCAAGTCAAAATTTATAAATTAGTTTTGCTTGTCTTGCAAAACGCTCTCAAACCAAGTTACTCTCAAACCAAGGTTTTACTGTAATTTCTGCACAGTAATACATTCTAACTACCAGAAAGAAAAAAAAAGATATATTCTTGTCAATAGAATGCATTGACACCATACATGAGAACATACATAAACGCGCATGCAAAAAAAGCGCCTTGTACTCGGCTTTTTCCAGCTGCTTTTCTCCCAGTTGTCCTTTGGAGTACAGTGTGCATGGAGCCTTAAAATGGTTCTAAAGGCTCGAGGTTTTCTACTTTCATGCATTTTATGCATTAAGGTAAAAAACCTTCTATGTGCAGCAGCCCCTCTAATACTTACCTGAGCCCCATCCTGATCCAGCAATGTACTCGAGAGCCTCAGCTCTCTGGGGATTCTCACTGCTCATTGGCTCCCGCTGCTGCCTCAGCCAATGAGGAGTGAGAGTCCCCCGACAGCAGAGGCTCTCGTGCGCATCGCTGGATCAAGATGGGGCTCAGGAAAGTGTTGGGGGGCTGTCAATCACAGCCAGTGAGCCAATCAGGAGAGGGAGCGGACGGGCCAAGCTGTGGCTCTGTGTGTGGCAACTAGACTTTAAAGGGGTTGTAAAGGTTCATGTTTTTTCTCCTTAATGGGAGTCTCAGTCTATGTGAAAAAAAAACATCTTACGATCACTGGCCCCCCAGCCCCCCGTTTTACTTACCTGAGCCCTGGAAAGTCCCGCGTCGCGGGGGGAGCTTTACTAAGAGATTTACTAAGATTGGTGCACACTGAATCTGAATCTTTTTCCTTATGGACTTTAAAAAAAAAAAAATTGTGTTTAGCGTTGCACCTCTACTTTTTTCAATCCAAGTTTAATGCCATTCGAAATACGGGATTACCTCTAATCAGTGGCAGTGCATCCATAAAGGGCGCACAGGCGCTGCCCCGTCTCTCCTGCCACCTGTATTCATTGCATGAATCTATCTATGGTCGGGTATTTTTTGGAAGCACCCGATTACAGCCATAGGCTCTAATAGGCGTCCAAAAAGGTGAACAGCGTTGTGTTAAGAAAGCAAAAAAATATTCTCAGCCAATCAGGTGCTCGGGTCTGTTACCTGTCACCTGATTGGCTGAAACGACAGGTGCTGTTTTTGGACCCGCTGTCCCCCCGAGACAGGTAAGTTCCGGGCGGGCAGGGGATGCACACTGGCAGCACTTAGTGGGCACAGTAGCGCCAATTGATGGGCACACTGGCAGCAATTGATGGTGGGCACAGTAGTGACAATTGATGGGCACACTGGCAGCAATTGATGGGCACGGTAGCAGCAATTCATGGCTACACTGGCAGCAATTGATGGGCACAGTAACGGCAATTGATGGGCACACTGGCAGCAATTTATGGGCACAGTAACGGCAATTGATGGGCACACTGGCAGCAATTGATGATGGGCACAGTAGTGGTAATTGATGGGCACACTGGCAGCAATTTATGGGCACAGTAACGGCAATTGATGGGCACATTGGCAGAAATTGATGGGCACAGTAGCGGCAATTGATGGGCACACTGGTAGCAATTGATAGGCACAGTGTCAGCGATTGATGGGCACACTGGCAGCAATTGATGGGCACAGTAGCAGCAATAGATGGCACAGTAACGGCAATTGATGGGCACAGTAGCGGCAATTGATGGGCACACTGGCAGCAATTGATGGGCACAGTAGCAGAAGCAATAGGTGGGCACAGTAGCAGCAATAGATGGCACAGTAACGGCAATTGATGGGCACAGTAGCGGCAATTGATGGGCACAGTAGCAGCAGCAATAGATGGGCACAGTAGTTTGTTTGCGCCCCCCAAAAAAATTGAGTACCAGCCGCACTGCCTCTAATCTCTGGTCAATATAGAGGGAGGGTTACACCCCGCTTTGTATGCAGAGCTCAACGTTCCTCATAAGAGAATAAACAGTAATAAAAACAAAGTGTTTCCTCCTAGAGCTATAAATAACATCACAGCACCTGCCTGATAACAATGCAAATATATATACGCAGGATTCATATATTGCTCTATAGCTCACTTCCGATCACTACGGAGTGCGATGAACGGCCAACAATGTCATTACTACAATAAAACTGTCAGCTTTAAAGGACCTCATATCCTTTAGGCGGCATTCACACCTGAGCGTAGCGGGAAGCCGCGTTTTGGTGCAATTGGTAGCGTGTTTTGTCGCGTGACAAACGCATGTTTGCAAACCGTGGGTGTGGTGTCATTAACAATCAATGACACTGCAGGTGCGCCGCGTGTGTGCAGCGCATTTGAAACGCATTTCACTTAAATTTTTTAGCTGTAGCCCTACTAGGGAGATTTTCCCTCACTTCCTGTCCCTGTGACACCTACACAAAGAGCAGGAGGTGTGGTTGTCACCGACACAGGAAAACACAAACAGCAATTAAAACCTTATCAGAATCTCCAAAATGAAATCAAATGTTGCAGCGTTTGGACTTTAGTGTATAATTGTCAGTGGCGGTTCGTCCATAGAGGGCACTGGAGCGCCGCCCCCTCTGGCTCTCGCACAGCCACTGAAATACATAGATTCATGCATTGCATGAATCTATGTATTTTCGCTGCTGCCGCCCCCTATTCAGATGGCCGGATGGTGAGCGCCGACCATCTGAATAACGGCAGCTGGTTGGCTGTGTGGAAGTGCCTATCAGAGCCAGCGTAGTCTGCTTCCTGAATGCTTATCCTCGGGACGTACCGGCGGTGCGTTCCTTGGATAAGACTGACAGGCGTCTCAGCCAATGAGGTTCACCTGATTGGCTGAAGCGTCATCGAGGGTGGGAAAAGACATCGAGGGACGGTAGAAGCACGGCTGACCCCAGAAAGGTAAGTGCCAGGCAGGGGGGGGGGCATTTTACAGGTCACAGTGGTAGCATTTTACTGGGCACAGTGGCAACAATTGCGGGGCACAGTGGCGACAATTGCGGGGCACAGTGGTAACAATTGATGGCACATACAGGTCACAGTGACAGCATTTTACTGGGCACAGTGGCGACAATTGCGGGGCACAGTGGCTACAATTGCTGGGCACAGTGGTAACAATTGATGGGCACAGTGGTAACAATTGATGGCACAGTGGTAATAATTGATGGCACAGTGGTAACAATTGATGGGCACAGTGGTAACAATTGATGGCACATACAGGTCACAGTGGCAGCATTTTACTGGGCACAGTGGCAACAATTGCGGGGGAAACAGTGGCGACAATTGCGGGGCACAGTGGCTACAATTGATGGCACAGTGGTAGCAATTGATGGCACAGTGGTAACAATTGATGGCACAGTGATAACAATTGATGGGCACAGTGGTAACAATTGATGGCACAGTGGCGACAATTGATGGGCACAGTGGTGACAATTGATGGCATGGCATAGTGGTGACAATTGATGACACAGTGACTGTGTTTGATGGCATGGCACAGTGACTGCATTTGATGCCTTGGCACAGTGGTGACAATTGATGGCACAGTGGCTGCGTTTGATGGCACGGCACAGTGGTGACAATTGATGGCACAGTAACTGCATTTGATGGCATGGCACAGTGGTTGCGTTTTATGGCATGGCACAGTGGTGACAATTGATGGCACAGTGGCTGCATTTGATGGGCACAGTGAGGCTGCAATTGTTTTTTTCTTTTTCGTTTGCGCCCCCCCCCCAAACGTTTTGAGCACCAGCCGCCACTGATTGGGATCCATCGCTCACCTCTTATGTACTGATTGGTGTCGAAGATTTTGGTGAACTCGTCCCTCTCCAGCTTGGCTGGCCGGTCTTTGTACGGCATGCAGTTCCCGCTCCAGAACACCCGGCCCTGGCACAGCCTCTTGATGAAGATTCCATTCCGGTTGCTGATTAGGAGGACCCCCCTCTCCAGGTGTCCGAACAGCTTCTTGGTGATCTGCCGCTGGCGCTCGCTCGTGATGTACTCCGCTGAGGGGAACTGGACGTTTTCGACACCTTCTGACAGGTAATACTTTTCACTGCCGACGGGCTGGCGCAAGGAGAGGCGGCACCCTTCCATGCGCGTCGTCGTCAGTTGGCTGACCGCTTTCCCTCCGTAGTAGAACTGGATGACCATCTGGGAAAATCCTGTGGAGGCAGAGGAGAGATTTTCAAGGGGAGCCTAGCTTTGGGTGACATTGTTATTAGTATATTTTGGCTGATGTACACCCAGCTGTAAGCCCCTATCACAGTCAAACTTTTATTTTTATTTTTTATTTTTTTTAGTGGGTGGAGTAAAAATGTCTATCCAGGTACAAATTCCAATGAAAAAAACTAATGGAAAAACAAAAAAGAAAGCCAACACATTTCAGGGGCCAAATCTCTTCATCAAGGCTTAAAGCGGAGTTCCACCCAACCTTTGAAGCTCCAAAAATTCCCGATAATTAATAGGAATGGGATCAGAAACGTGGGTGGGCCTCCCACTCCCCCGACCCTCCCCCTTCCCCGTGGGGTGGACCCTCCACCTACGTTTCTGATCCCATTCCTATTAATTATCGGAATATTTTTTTTTTTCAAAGCTTATTACCATTTTTGGCCTGAGACAGGTGCACTTTCGCTATACCTCGTCGCGGCGACGTATGTCCTATCCGTCCGCCCATTGGCTCCCGGGATATAAGTGTCATCAATCCCAGGAGTTAATGGGCAGCCTCCGCAATACGGGTGCACCGCGCTTTGTATGTAATGCGCATTGCACAAGGGCTCACTATATGTCATGTATCTGTATATGGACTGAACTGAGGATACAGTGTATATGAACTGAACTGAGGATACAGTGTATATGGACTGAACTGAGGATACAGTGTATATGGACTGATCTGAGGATACCGTGTATATGGACTGAACTGAAGATACAGTGTATATGGACTGATATGAGGATACAGTGTATATGGAATGAACTGAGGATACAGTGTATATGGACTGATCTGAGGATACAGTGTATATGGACTGATCTGAGGATACAGTGTATATGGACTGAACTGAGGATACAGTGTATATGGACTGAACTGAGGATACAGTGTATATGGACTGAACTGAGGATACAGTGTATATGGACTGAACTGAGGATACAGTGTATATGGACTGAACTGAGGATACAGTGTATATGAACTTAGCTGAGGATACAGTGTATATGGACTGATCTGAGGATACAGTGTATATGGCCTGAACTGAGGATACAGTGTATATGGCCTGAACTGAAGATACAGTGTATATGGCCTGTACTTAAGATACAGTGTATATGGACTGAACTGAGGATACAGTGTATATGGACTGAACTGAGGATACAGTGTATATGGACTGAACTGAGCTCTGCTGACATTGCTGCCCAATACATTACAAGGGATGTCTGTAATTGGACCTTAAGCTCTGGGAAAAATTCTGTCATTAACAGTGAGCGCCGGATAGATTAGGTTTTGAATTTTTTTTCCTTTGTATGCAGTAAATTAATCAATACAAATGAATTATTTTATTTTTTTTAAAAACATCCTCACTTACAGCATTTTTTTCAGCAGTCCCCAAAATCTTTCATTAGCTTCCCGAAATAAAACAATGTTACCTTTCCCCTTCAAACGAAATATTTTTACAAAATGTTCCCATTATCTTATTTAACAGAAATAAGAAAATACTAGTAAAAATAGATCATGGTAAACTTCCCCCTAAAAATAAAATTAAAGGGATATTCCGCCTTCAGATTTGTTTTATATATATATAACTGGCTTGTATGCCCCTGTTCTGTTTCTGTTTCAGTGAAAACCCCAAAATGTTTTATATTAGTGCATACAGCAGTGAATTTCCCCCATCAGTTCGATTACTACGCAGGAAATTTCCACAGCCGTGCTCCAATGATCAGTGACCACCAAAGTGAGGGGGCGGGGCTCTTCGGTCACAGGTGCTTCCTCCCTCCGGCTGGGGGTTTCATCTGTACAATGGGGAATAACAGACCTCATTGTATTAAAATGAGCAGCCAGGACTAAAGGAGGTTTCATCTTTTCCCCCAGAACTCCGAAACTCAACGCTTCACATGTTCTAGGAAAAGCATTTCAATGCTCCATATTAGGGATAAGAGTGAATTGTTCCGAGTGAGTTCCATTGAAGTCTATGGGGGCACATATCAATGCTTGCTATTTGTAGGGCTAATAAGCATGTTGTTGTTATTATAATTATTATTATTATTATTATTATTATTAATAATAATAAATAGGATTTACAATACAAAAAGTGTTCATAAGAGCTTGCAATCCAATAGGGTGGGGCTGATGGAAGGGAGGGATGAGCTGATTGAACAATGAAGAATAAAAAGTTCAGTTCTTAGGTGGAGGTGGGATAGGTGTCCTTGAAGAAATTACTTTTTAGAGATCTCCTAAAGGTGGCCAGAGTAAGAGATATCCGGACAGATTGAGGTAGAGAGTTCCAGAGGATGGGAGTGGCTCTGCAGAAGTCCTAGAGATAAGCATGGGAGGAGGAGAAAAGAGATCTAGAGAGCAGGAGGTCGTTGGTTTAGGTGATATTTCGATATTATTGTCAAACATATTGGAAGAATTTTTATTGTTTTCTTAACATAGTGTAAGAAATAAATAGTTACAGCAAACAAAAAATGATATACTTATTTTCTTCTGTTATTATTTGTTTTTAAAGTCAGCAGCTACAAACACTGCTTCGGCATATATGCTCTTTTTTTTAACTGTGGTGGTGAAATCACCTCCTACAGCATTGGAGTCACGGCTTTATGTATCATGGGAGCAAACGCTGTTGCTGTCAAGACAAATAAATCTGTGCTGCAGCTGAATGGCGTACCTGCTAAGCAAACACTGTAGCTGCTGACTTTTAATAACGACACTTACCTGTCCTAGGCACCCACAATGTCCCCCCCCCCCCCCCCCCCCGAGGCCGACCCCTTGATCGCGGCAGGTCCCAGCGCCGCCATCCTCACTAAGGGAAACAGGCAGTGGAGCCTTGCAGCCTCACTGCCCATTTCCTACTGTGCATGCGCGAGTCTCGCAGCGCTGTATGAATGGGCGGCTGGAATAGGAAGAGGCAGATTAGGAAGATCCGCCTAGCAACCGCAATTTCTGGTAAGTAAAAAAAAAAAAGGAATTATGGAAATTGTTATGTCTTACCGTGAGGGACCGGATCACTGGAATACATGTTATAACCTTCCACTCCATGCATTCCTACAGAAGACAAAAATATTTACAACTTTATCCCCCTTCCAAAAAAAATTGAGTACTAATGTGCATGATTATCCCCATAGCATGAATTTCCCCTCCTCCAAGGAAAACTCCACCCCCCTGCGTAAATGCCCCCTCCCAGCACAAATCCTCTCTCTCCCCAAATCCTCCCAGCACAACCCTCCCCCCCAAATAAAATCACTGCTTCCAGCAAAAATCCTCTCACTCCCCTAACCCCCCTCAGCACAACCCCCCAAAAGAAAAATCACTGCCCCTAGCACAAATCCTCCATCCCTCAAATTTCCCCTCTGAGTACACATCATCTCCCCCCACTCCACCCACCCCCACCAGCACAAATTCCCCACCCCAATCCCCCTTCTAGAACACCCCCCCCCCCCCCAAAATTCCCACTCCTAGCACAAACACCTCCAGATCATACCTACTAGCACAAATCTCCCCACTAAAAAAAAAAAATGTCCTCCCCTAATACAAATCCCCTCCCTCCTCTACCATATCACCTCTTTTAGCAAAAAAATAATAATTCCACCTCCTAGCACAGATCCTCTTCCCCTCATCCCCCCTTCTAACACAAATCTCCCTAAAATCACCACTCCTAACACTCGCGTCCCTGAATTTTCCCATCTATAACAATTCTTACCCCTTGCTGCCCCCCCAAAATCCCCCTCTTAATCACCCCCCCCCCCATTTCCCCTTCTAGCACAAACACCTCCAGATCATACCTACTAGCACAAATCTCCCCACTAAAAAAAAAAAAAAAAATGTCCTCCCCTGGTACAAATCCCCTCCCCCTCTACCATATCACGTCTTTAGCAAAATTCCCCCTCCTAGCACAAATCCTCTTCTCCCATCTCCCCATCCAACACAAATCTCCCCAAATCACCATTCCTTGCACCCCCTTCCCCAAATTTACCCTCCTATAACAATTCTTACCCATTGCTGCCCTCGAAAATCCCCCTCCCAACACAACCCCCCCCCCCCCATTTCACCTCCTAGCACAAACACCTCCAGATCATACCTACTAGCACAAATCTCCTCCACTAAAAACTAAGGGCCAGATTCACAAAGGAGATACGACGGCGTTTCTCCTGATACGCCGGAGTATCTCTCAGAGTATCTATGCGGCTGATTCATAGAATCAGCCGCATAGATAGCCAGAAGATCCGACAGGTGTAATTGTTTTACACTGTCGGATCTTAGGATGCAGTACCGTGGCCGCCGCTGGGGGGAGTTCGCGTCGTAAACCAGCGTCGGGTATGCAAATTAGAAATTACGGCGATCCACGACGGATTTTCGCGTTCGCTACGTCGCCGCTAGTCTAGTTTCCCGTCGCAAAGTTAGTCGTCGTTTTGGGTGCCTTAACTTTAGTCAGCAATCGTATTGCTGTCTAAAGTATGGCCGTCGTTCCCACGTCGAAATTAAAAATTTAACGTCGTTTGCGTAACACGTCCAGGAATACGGAAGTACGCTACGCGCGTCGCCGTTCGAAAAAATTACGTCACTTCGCGCAAAGCACGGCGGGAGTTAAGAAACGGAGCATGCGCAGTAGGTCCGGCGCGGGAGCGCGCCTAATTTAAATGTTAGCCGCCCATTCGATTTGGACCGCCTTGCGCCGGACGTATTTACGATACACCGCCGCAAGTTTCCAGGTAAGTGCTTTGTGGATCAGGTACTAAAACTGCAAACTTGCGGCGGTGTAACGTAAACGGCTTACGTTACACCGGCGCTAATGTACCTGAATCTGGCCCTAAAATATCATCTACTAGTACAAATCCCCACCCCACTCTACCATTTCACCTCTTTTAGCAAAAAACAAGAACAAATTCCCCCTCCTGGCACAAATCCTCTCTTTCCCCATCTATAAGAATCCTTACCCATTGCTGCCCCCCAAAAATTCCCCCTCCCAACACAAATCCCCTCCCCCATCTCCTTGTGGCCCTCTCCCCCTCCACCTCATACGATACCACAGTGCCCCCCATCCCTGTGTATCACTATGTGAATCACAGTGCATGATAGGAGGTGCCAATACCTGCGTTGGAAGAGTACATCCACCAATCATGTGTCCCTGGCTTCTGGCAGGTGTCCTTGGCCGGAGATGGGCTGCGTTTGATGTTCACCAAGAAGTCATCCGCAGACGTCTAAAACAGGAAGGTGAATTCAGAGACAGGTGAGGACAATCTCTCCCTAATAAATCTAACTTCTTCCTGAACGTCATGCTCATCCTGCTGCTTCACTAGTCCAGGACAAGTTTTGAGGGACAAGCAGCGTTAAGAGCCCTGACTCAGGAGCGGGGCCGCCAGTGTCCCTAACAACCAGTGAATATCGGTGACACCACCCCTTGTGACGTCAATGACCCAGCATGCCCTCAGTCAATGACGTCACAAGGGGGGCGGGTTCAGCAGGTGACATCACCGGGTGGCCCCCCGCCCCTTAGGTATTAAAGAGAAGGATCTGGGGGTCACCTTATCTAAGGGGGCTTCCGATAAGCCCCCTGCCCGCAGACCTCCACAACCACTGGCCAGTGTTGTGGGGAAGAGGCTCTTGTCCTTGAATTATTTTTTCTCATCATGGGTGTGAGTGGGGCCCCATATCAAGTTTTGCCTAAGGCCTCATAAAGCCTAGAGCCGCCTCTGACCTCCCCTGTCACCTTTTTCCCCTTGGTGTCAGGAAAACTTGTCAGAAGCGATTTATGCTGATAGCAGAGGAATGGGGCAGCAGACAGAAATGACGCTCTGGATTGAGGCAAGCAAACCTTAAAAGAGGATATGCTTTGTTCATATTTCATGTCTGAGGTTTACAACCACTTTAATATATGTTTGGTGACTGTTTTAAATGAATAGCCAGCTGACTGACTAGAGGGATTTCCTAATTTCCTGGAGCTAAACTTTATTTTCTTACCTCCATTTCTGAGGAGCTGCAGTCCATCTCTGTGAGATCATTCAGGTTACTCCCAGCAATTTTACCTGAAATTTAAGATGAAGACAATGAAGTATAGTACTACATATAGACATTCTGGTTATAGGTGGAGTCCTAGTGAGCTGGGTCTGCTTGCCACAGTTCCCGAGTCGGACCCCACCTGGAAGTTCTGGGGGTTCCTGTCAACTCAGCACAGGGATGGTGGGAACCCCTCATAATGGGCACAGCAGGTGTACAGACCCGGGAACTCAGTACAGGGATGGTGGGAACCCCTCATAATGGGCACAGCAGGTGCACAGACCGGGGAACTCAGCACAGGGATGGTGGGAACCCCTCATAATGGGCACAGCAGGTGTACAGACCCAGGACCTCAGCACAGGGATGGTGGGAACCCCTCATAATGGGCACAGCAGGTGCACAGACCGGGGAACTCAGCACAGGGATGGTGGGAACCCCTCATAATGGGCACAGCAGGTGTAAAGACCGGGAACTCAGCACAGGGATGGTGGGAGCCCCTCATAATGGGCACAGCAGGTGTACAGACCCGGGAACTCAGCACAGGGATGGTGGGAACCCCTCATAATGGGCACAGCAGGTGTACAGACCCAGGAACTCGGCACAGGGATGGTGGGAACCCCTCATAATGGGCACAGCAGGTGTACAGACCCGGGAACTCAGCACAGGGATGGTGGGAACCCCTCATAATGGGCACAGCAGGTGTACAGGGATAATAAACAAACAGATATTGTATCAACTGTTTCAACTAATGTGTCATCCATGATGGGAACCTTTCCCTCATTATCAATTATCATTGCAGTTTTCCAAGCAACAACTATGTTATCATATAAAAGAACAAAACCGGGATTAAATGTATTAAATATAAAAAGAGGGTCACTCACAAGATAAATGTCATAAACAAGTGCCTAAATAAAAAATACCAGTTCCGGGATCAAATCCATCAGTATTCTCATTCAGGCATGCGTGGTGACGTCACAAGCATCAGCTCCACCCTAAGCGTTTCGTCACAACTGACTATGCCCCCGATGACGTAAATTGTGACAAAACGCATAGGGTGGAGCTGGTCTGCACCAGTTAGCCCAATTATCATTTTTGAGAAACTGAATTTTAACATGTTTGTGCTCCGTTTACCTTCACAGCTGATTAGTTTTGAGTCACAATTGGAAAAAAACTCCTTTCACATATTGGAATGAGCGTTTTCCCTACTCTGCTGCTGCATTAGTTTCCCTATGTGTGGAGTATTACAGAAGGTGAATTATTGTGGTGGATTTAGGTTGGGTCTACACATTAGCTGCTCTCCCATTGCAAAAAAAGTTACATTGTTCATGATAATATTATAATAAATAATCTTTAGATCTGTCACCAGCTCCAGCATTGCAAGAATAACACGCAGTCACATGACTCAGCCCCAACCACTCACATTTCTGCTCTTCCTCCGGGACGATCCGGTACACCTTGTACGGCTCTGAAATGTCCAGCTGGGATCTCTCTGTCACCTCCTCAAAGTCAGGGCTTTTGTTGAGTGCGCAGCGTAGGCGCGTCTTCCACGTCGCCGGCTCTGCCCTATCGCCCTCTTTAAATTTTCCTTTAAATACCGCCCAGGCCTATAAAGAGAAAAACTGGTTATGTAAGGATCCGCTCTGGTAAGCACTTTTTGCACCAACATTACCCACACATTAGTTGGTTATATAAAAACAACCTTTTCTGTAAAGAAAACAATAAGTGCAGCGCATAGGGGTCTGAATGGCCGTAACAGTCAGGAACAGGTAAAAGAAGTTTAGAAATAATGTGTGTGACCACGCCCACTAATTACATCCTATCATCACACAACTGGGTTGGGATCGGGGCACAGTGCTCTGCGCCCCGAGCCCACCCTTTTTTGAAGCCTATTAGAACCTCTGGCTTTAATCACATGCTTTAAACTCCCCCCCCCCCATTGGAATCCATAGTCCGGCGCCCTGAATGTAGATGAGGGGGCTGGATGCATAAATAGGGAGGGCAGCGCCCGTGCGCCCCTAATGGACTGGCCGCCACTACTAATAACCCCTGTAAGGTTTATTTTTGCCATCTGTGTCCTATTGGGGAGATTTACATTCACTTCCTGTCCCATAGCCAAACCTGGAAGTGAGGGGGAAATCCCTCCAAATTAAGGGAATTTCTTGGGGATCACCAGAACTGGTGTCTCTGTTGAAAGATTTCCGCTGTATTACTTTTCTGGGGACAATCCAAAACACTGGATTTTCTTTTACTTTCACTTTCAAAGATAATGGTAAACAGGACAAATAGAAAATGAGGAATCTCCCTAACAGGGACACAGACAGCAATAAAAAATGATCAGATGTTCTAATCCTCCACTTTATCCAAAACGAAAAAAAAAAAAGTTTTGCCTTTAGTTATACTTTAATAATGGAGATAATTATTCTTACTATTTAAATGTTAATAATATTTTTAAACAAATAATTAGAAAAATATATATATATATATTTTTAAATAATAGCCATACGTTATTTAAAAGTCAATATTCTTCTTCTTATTATTATTATTATTATTTTTATTATTAATAATATTAATAATAGTAATAATAATAATAATCATCATCATCATATAATTACAATTTAATGTAATATTAATAATCATGTTTTATTATTTAAAAGAGATTATTATTATTATTATTATTATTATTATTATTATTATTATTATGAATCATCATCAACATTGCCATCATTATCATCATATAGAAAAAGTATGTTTTTTTAATAATAATTACTTAAATGTTAATAACATTTTTAAACGATTAAAAATAAAAAAAATTAAATATATATATATTTTTTAAATAATAGTCATAAGTTATTTAAAAGTCAATATTATTATTATTATTATTATTATTATTATTATTAATAATAATAATAATAATAATAATAATAATAATAATCATCATCATCATCATCATCGTCATCATATAATTTTAATTTAATATAATAATTATGAGTTATTATTTAAAAGACATTATTATTATGATGGTGATTATTATTATTATGAATCATCATCAACAATAGCAATATTATTATGAAAATAGTATAGTTTTCAATGATGATAATTTATGATTGAAAAGAGAATATTTATTTAATTAGTAGTAACATTATCATTGTTAAAATTAATAATATTAATAAATTCACATTTGTTTTTTAAAATACATTATTATTATTATTATTATTATTATTATTATTATTATTATTATTATTATTATAAATAATAATATGAATATAGTATAATTTTTAATGATACTCATCATAATTTATTAATTAAAATAATATTATTATTATTATTATTATTATTATTATTATTATTATTAATATTTTGCAGCCCTGAACTGAAATCAGAGGGAGAATGTTCGCAAACAATCAGCAGTTCACTAATTAATAACTTGTTCCGGCAGGGGCCTATAAGTAGAAGCTGTTTCTACATTGTTGCAATCTGTCCTACAACACGGTCCTCTTGGTGCATGTATGACATTCTCCATTGATTAAATGTTATTATCGGTTAGCGTGTTCCATATCAGAAGTTTCCATGGCATCGTGTTATTTACAGTGAGTTCAGCAATGTGTATCATGACTACCCTGACCCCGGACAGTGAGATTTGAATAGAAAGTTTTATTTGCTCTGCGAAAGGGAAGTAAGTGAGCTTCTTCCTCATTAACCCCGTCCAGACTGAGCGCTCGGCGTGCAACCCTACACCGATTTTCCTGCTCCTGTTCTCTGCAGCTGTAATAGACGATCTCCACCATCACATTCATGTCCCCTTTGTGACCCCAGAATTGACACATCAGTTTTGGTGAGAATGGATGACCTATTTTAATACTTTTCAAAGACTTCATTGGTTAGATTTCTGCCCTTGAGGTCCCAGCTCCGCCCACCCCACTGGGTCTATTTTAAGGGATTCGCCCTTTCCAGTACATTTTTAGCATAAAAAAATAATTACTAGGATCAAAGTTTCTGCATTGAAAAAAAGCTACAAGACATGGCATCAAGATCCCTAGAACCCTAAACTGAGCCCAACCCAGGGCTGTCATAATGCATTTGCACTGCCCAGGGGCCCCAGGTGGATGGGGGCCCCATGATAATCTTTTATTACATTGTACTTGCCAATTGTCCCGGATTTGCCAGGACAGTCACACTTTGTACTAAGCTGTTCCAGGATGGTTGTGTCCCAGAACCTGTATTGTGCCTAGTGCCCCCTTCCTGGTTCAACATGACTGCGCACCAGTCGCCCCCTAGGCATCCCAATACTTTTGGTAATATAGTGTATGTTTAATTCTATCAATTATTTATACTTTAATTCTTGAGAGTAGGTGCGTAAATTGGGGCAGACTAGTAGGGGCCCCAGTGCATTACTTTGCCCAGGGGTCGATGATGCGACTAAGACCTGTACTTGTCCAGAACCCCCACGCTTTAAAATATTGTCTAAATCCCTTTATCATAGGTATTCTTCTTCCTGAATATTGGTCAACAAGGATGACCTTGTCTAGTGTCAATTAAGCTTGTTGCAAGTCAGCCAAAATTAAATGTTTAGATAAAATGAAATGTAGAGGTGGGATCTCCAGAAAATAACTCTAACCATTAGAGGCTCAGAAAGATCCAAGGAGTTAGGGATGAAGCAACCCATCAGAGCTCTACCTATAACCGCTGTCAATTCATTGATACCGGCCTTTCCAGGATACACATTTCGCCCACAATATTGGCTTATTCATAGGAGCCCATATTGTGGGTGAAACGCGTCGGTCTCATATCTTGTGGGGAAGGAGATGTCTGGTTGGCCTTCACTCTAACCCAGTGGTCTCCAAACTGCGGCCCGAGGGCCGAATGCGGCCCTTTGCTTGCCTTTATCCGGCCCTTGGAGCACTATCCCTTCAACTAATACGAGACACTATTCTGCCATCTGACACAGACAATGGAGCACCATTTCTCCCACTGACACAACTAATAGAGCACTATTACTCTCTATGATACCAGCAATGGGGCACTATTCCTCCCCCTAATACCAGATGTTGGCTAACAATGATGCCAGGAAAATTTCTACTCCCGCTTGCCAAAGTCCGGCCCTCCAAAAGGCTGTAGGACAATAAACCGGCCCTTTGTTTAGAATGTTTGGAGACCCCTGCTCTAACCAATAGAGTCCTTAAGAGATCCAAGGAGGTGGGATGAAGCAACCCAACAGAGCTTCACCTATAACCGCTGTAAATTCATTGATACCGGGCATTCCAGGATACACATTTCGCCCACAATATGGGCTTATTTATAGGAACTATTCTTGTTGCCGAAACACATCAGTGTCATGTCTTGTGGGGAAGGAGATGTCTGGTTGACCCTGTTTGATGTCAACTAAAAGCTTGTTGCGAATCAGCAAAAAATATAATGTTTAGATCTAATGAAATGTACAGGTGGGATTTCCAGGAAAGAACACTAATCAATAGAGTGAGTCCTCGAGAGATCCAAAGAGTTAGGGATGAAGCAACCCAACAGAGCTCCACCTATAACTGCTTTCAATTCATTGATATTGGGTTTTCCAGAATACACATTTCGCCCACAATATGGGCTTGTTTATAGGAGCCCATATTGTGGCCAAAACGTGTGTCTATGTCATATCTTGTGGGGAAGGAGATGTCCGGTTGACCTCGACTCTAACCAATAGAGTTCTCGAGAGATCCAAGGAGTTAGGGATGAAGCAACCCAACAGAGCTTCACCTATAACTGCTGTCAATTCATTGATTCCGGGCATTCCAGGATACACATTTCGCTCAAATTATGGGCTTATTCATTGGAACCCTTCTTGTTCCCGAAACACATCAGAGTCATGTCTCGTGGGGAAGGAGATGTCTGGTTGACCATGTTTGGTGTCAATTAAGCTTGTGGCGAATCAGCAAAAAAAAATGTTTAGATATAATGAAATGTACAGGTGGGATTTCCAGGAAAGAACACTAACCAATAGAGTCCTCGAGAGATCCAAGGAGTTAGGGATGAAGCAACCCAACAGAGCTCCACCTATAACTGCTGTCAATTCATTGATTCCAGGCCCTTTTTGGGATACACATTTAGCCCACAATATGGGCTTATTCATAGTAGCATTGTGGCCAAAACACGTCGGTGTCATATCTTGTGGGAAAGGCGATGTCTGGTTGACCTTGACTCTAACCAATAGAGTCCTCGAGAGATCCAAGGAGTTAGGGATGAAGCAACCCAACAGAGCTTCACCTATAACTGCTGTCAAATCATGGATTCCGGGCATTCCAGGATACACGTTTCGCCCACAATATGGGCTTATTCATAGGAGCATTGTGGCCGAAACACGTCGGTATCATATCTTGTGGGGAAGGAAATGTCTGGTTGACCTTGACTCTAACCAATAGAGTCCTCGAGAGATCCAAGGAGTTAGAGATGAAGCAACCCAACAGAGCTTCACCTATAACTTCTGTAAAATCATGGATTCCGGGCATTCCAGGATACACGTTTCGCCCACAATATGGGCTTATTCATAGGAGCATTGTGGCCGAAACACGTCGGTATCATATCTTGTGGGGAAGGAAATGTTTGGTTGACCTTGACTCTAACCAATGGAGTCCCAGAGAGATCCAAAGAGTTAGGCATGAAGCAACCCATGAGAGCTCCACCTATAAACTCTGTCAATTCATTGAAGTCTGATCCTTTTTAAAGGGGGTCTCCCTAAAACTTTAAATGTTGCTTTGATTGCTGGTTGATAAATGTGACCTGTGTGTAAGATTACATTGACCACTCCAGCCCCAATGTGTAGATCCAGTTCCAGAATTTTCTCCAATCCACTCCCTACCTGACACCCTAACCTGCCAGGGGGTGGGCGGAGTCCTGCCAAAAAGCCTGTCTTGTTGCTATCCCACTTCACCAGGATTACGGACGTTCTGTCACATGGGCAACAAGGGTAGGAGATTACTAGATGCTTCACATCGGGGCTAAAATGGTAAATATAAACTTCTGCCACCACACTCCACCCTAAAACAATATGGCCCGGTTTTACAATTGAAACCCTTTCAAGGGTCTTCGTCGTGAGATCCTGTGTGAGAAGCTTCAGGTGGAAGCCTGAGAAGGTGAACCTGCTCCATTGTGAGCGAAGTCAGGAGCCATAAAATGGCAGCTTCCCCTGACGCATTTCACCCAGGCATCTTCTCATTTGACTGATTCCCTTTATTTTAAACATCAATTAGCATACTTCTGGTATTTCCAAGTTCAGTTCCCATCTACTGGAAAATTGATTCAAAGCCTCAAAACTCATTTCTGGTTTCTGAGAGGGGTGGTATTTACTTTGAAGATGGAGGCGTCCACTTCCTGATTGTAATCCTGCTTCCCGGCGTGTTTCCAGGGGATGCGGAAGAAGCATTTCCCGTCATTTTCCCAGATGAGCCCAGGGTAGTGACCGCTGTCGATCTGCTCGATGAGCCACTGCCGCAGCCTCCGACCATTGTTACGGTCACACATCTGATGGAAGAGAACACAGAAGGAGGTAAGAAACTTTCACATGATATCTTCCTCATATCTATCTCAATGTTTTAGAACTGGACTCTACATTACATAGCACTGCACCTCTGGACCATTTTACATTACCCAGCACCCTGCACCTCTGGGCCCCTTTACATTACACAGCACCCTGCACCTCTGGACCCCTTTACATTACACAGCACCCTGCACCTCTGGACACCTTTACATTACACAGCACCCTGCATCTCTGGGCCCCTTTACATTACAGGGCACCCTGCACCTCTGGGCCCCTTTACATTACACAGCACCCTGCACCTCTGGGCCCCTTTACATTACACAGCACCCTGCACCTCTGGACACCTTTACATTACACAGCACCCTGCATCTCTGGGCCCCTTTACATTACAGGGCACCCTGCACCTCTGGGCCCCTTTACATTACACAGCACCCTGCACCTCTGGGCCCCTTTACATTACACAGCACCCTGCACCTCTGGACACCTTTACATTACACAGCACCCTGCATCTCTGGGCCCCTTTACATTACAGGGCACCCTGCACCTCTGGGCCCCTTTACATTACACAGCACCATGCACCTCTGGGCCCCTTTACATTACACAGCCCCCTGCACCTCTGGACCATTTTACATTACACAGCACCCTGCACCTCGGGGTCCCTTTACATTACACAGCACCATGCACCTCTGGGCCCCTTTACATTACACAGCACCCTGCACCTCTGGGCCCCTTTACATTACACAGCACCATGCACCTCTGGCATGCACCTCTGGGTCTCTTTACATTACACAGCACCCTGCACCTCTGGGCCCCTTTACATTACACAGCACCCTGCACCTCTGGGCCCCTTTACATTACACAGCACCCTGCACCTCTGGGCCCCTTTACATTACAGGGCACCCTGCACCTCTGGGCCACTTTACATTACACAGCACCCTGCACCTCTGGGCCCCTTTACATTACACAGCACCCTGCACCTCTGGGCCCCTTTACATTACACAGCACCCTGCACCTCTGGGCCCCTTTACATTACACAGCACCCTGCACCTCTGGGCCCCTTTACATTACAGGGCACCCTGCATCTATGGGCCCCTTTACATTACACAGCACCCTGCACCTCTGGGCCCCTTTAAATTACACAGCACCCTGCACCTCTGGGCCCCTTTACATTACACAGCACCCTGCACCTCTGGACCCCTTTATATTACATAGAACTGCACCTCTGGACACCTTTACATTACACAGCTCCCTACAGTTTGTTACACAGACACCCTCTAACAGTTCTGGACCCCCTGCATGTTACACAGACCTCCCTACAGTACAGACCCCCTCCCTACAGTACAGACCCCCCTCCCTACAGTACAGACCCCCTCCCTACAGTGCAGACCCCCTCCCTACAGTACAGACCCCCTCCCTACAGTACAGACCCCCCTACATTACAGACCCCCTCTACAATACAGACCCCCCCCCCCTACATTACAGCCCCCCTCTACAATACAGCCCATACAGACCCCCCTACATAACAGAGACGTGACCCGCCGCGGCCCACCGGGCATATGCCCGGTATGCCCTATGGCCAGTCCGGGCCTGGTCAAGAGTAAGTAATGCAGTGTGCAGAGATCAGTAGTATGTAATGCAGAATGTAGGGTCAGGAGTAAGTAACGCATAGTTTTGGGGGTCAGTAGTATGTAATTCACTGTGCATAGCTGAGAAGTAAGTAACATAGAGTTCAGGGCTCAGTACTGCGTAAAGAAGAGTGCATAGGTCAGGAGGATTAAGAAGGTCAGTAGTATGCAATGCAGAATCTAGGGTTAGGAGTAAGTACAGTAGTATGTCATTCACATTCCTTAGGTCAGGAGTAAGTAACACAGAGTGCATAACTCAGGAGTAAGTAACACAGAGTTCAGGGTTTAGTACTGTGTAAAGAAGAGTGCATAGGTCAATAGTAAGTAGGGTAAAGTTCAGAGGTCATAAGTATGTAACGCAGAATGCAGGGGTCAGTAGTAAGTTATACAGAGTGCAGAGGCCAGTAGTATGCAATGCAGAATGTAGGATTGGGAGTAAATAACGCACAGTTCAGGGGTCAGCAGTATGTCATTCACAGTGCATAGGGGTCATCAGTAAGTAAGGTGAAGTTCAAAGATCAGTAGAATGTAGCGCAGAATGCAGTGGTCAGTAATAAGTAACACAGAGTTCAAAAGCCAGAAGCATGTGATGCAGGCTGCAAGAGCCAGGGGTAAGTAATGAGGAGTGCAGAGGTCATTAGTATATACTGCAGAATGTAGGGTCAGGAGAATGGACACAGTGAGCGAGTGTGTTTACTGTGTTCATTTAGCAAAGGAAGGGGCTGGTAAATTACTCCATTACTCTAACTCTCCATGCTGAAACTTCCCTCGCAGTGGCCGGGGGGAGAGGAGAGAAGCCAAGAGGACTGCGGGCGAAGGGGCCAATAAGGGTGGGGGAGCCCAGGCAGTAGAGGGAATCTAGAGGGAATTAGGGTGTGCCCAGGCACACCTGGCACACCCCCTGCGCACACCTATGAATAAGAAGGAAACACTGAGCTGCCTGCTATCTCAACACTCATTATAAATAATAAATTCAGAAATTTCCTGCAGAATGTACCCTGATTTCCTCCGGGTGAAAGGCGACTGTAGACTGTAGATGTGTCAGAGTGAAATGACCTTTGAAATGAAAGTCTGGAATAAGTTTCCTTATTACTGTCACTGCAGTCAGGGCCAGAGCTGATCATCAGCAGTGGGAAATGGTGTCGGAAGTGACGCGATTCATTGAATGCATGTTTTTTGGGTTGCCATCACAACAAGGGTTCACTTCCGCCGCCACCGCTCGCTGTGATGGCAACCCAAGTGGTTGACAGCGCGCTGCTGCTATCTTGCGCATGCGCGAGAATGGGGCGGGACGGGCGGCCCGTTCAGGCTCGTCACCGGGGGAATCCCGGAAGTAATGACTTGTGGGCTTCACAATGCCCACAAGCAAAATGACAACCGTCTGGAGACTGGAATAAAAAGTGTTCGTTCGCTAGAAGTCTGCGGGACGGGGGCGCATTTTTACCCAGTAAGTGACGCTATGTGTGCAACTATACAGACAGATGAAAGGACATACTTTTAAAAAATGATAAATGTGGTTGGAACCCCGCTTTAACGCGCAGTAACATGAGATTAGCAAAAGCAGCCCCAAGGGTGGCGCCAGTGCAATCAAACTTCCCCTTTATTGTGCCGTCGTACGTGTTGTACGTCACCGCGTTTGAGAACGACGAGATTTTGTCTTGACAGTGTGTACGCAAAGAAAGCTTGTCAAGATTCTCGACAAGCCTGACAAGGAATTCGTCGAGGAAAATTATGTTTCATTTACGACGAGTTCCTCGGTCGTGTGTACGAGGCGCCTGAGTGCGCTTTTCCTTGTCACAAATGCATTTAAAAGGGTGTGAGTGACTTTGGGAACCCTACAAATTCCAAATAGGCTTCCAATTTGACAGGTTCTCTTTATGGTGATGCTCAAGCCTGTTTTCTAACATGAATTCAATCAGCTTGATACCAGCCGGGGCCCTTTCACACTGATCTGTTCTGATGTGTTTTAGGGGTAGAAATAAGCAGAAGAAAAATAGATGAACAATGTATCCCTTTAAATTCATTTATGATGACCGGGACTCAAAGAATGTGGGTTGAATGATGCTGGCTGGGCATCAGAATGAGGACATCTAGAGGCAGATAAAAGTATTGCCTTATCTTTTATAGGTTTATTCATTTTTACTTTGGTTTTGTCTGAAGTTCTGTTTTAATTTAATTTTAATGCATAAAAAAAATGCATTAATAAAAAATATATATTTTTTTGCTTTTTTTTTTTTAATGCTATACATTTTTTTAACAATATTGGGCCTTCAAAGTTCAGTGCGGCGATTCTCAGCACAAAAAACAGCGGCTTCTCTCTACCTGATACAGTACTTGTGACAAAGACACACAATTTCCTGAATGTCTAAATATAGAACCCCTTCACAGCATCTACCGCCGCAGAGCTCAAGTACCAGCGCTGCAAACTCTACATGTCTTTTGTGATCTTTAAGTTCTTTATTATACAAGCGGCCACAAAACTCTAAAGACTACAAAAAAAAAAGAAGCTCCTTCTGCGGTAAAATTTAGAAAACATTTGCAGAAAAGGAAGATATACAACTTCAGCTGTGACAGTATATATATATATATATATATATATATATATATATATATATATATATATATATATATATATATATATATATATATTATATATATATATATATATATATATTATATATATATATATATATATATATATATATATATACATCCTATATAAAGAGCACAGTACCACCTAGAGCAACCACCTACCAACAACTCAGAGCAACCAATCAGCATCCCTGTAGGATAAACCTGGCTGGCCTTCACTCATGAAAGGCTAAATCCAATTGGCTGTTACCTTCTGATGCCTTCAAAGCAAAGCGTCCAGCCACCACTAAGTCACAAAGAGGTTGATTTACTAAAATTGGAGCGCGCAAAATGTGGTGCATCGCTGCATAGAAACCAATCAGTTTCCAGGTTTTTTTTTTGTCGGAGCTTAACCACTTAAGCCCCGGACCATTTTGCAGCTAAAGGACCAGGCCACCTTTTGCGATTCGGCACTGCGTCGCTTTAACTGACAATTGCGCGGTCGTGCGACGTGGCTCCCAAACATAATTGGCGTCCTTTTTTCCCCACAAATAGAGATTACTTTTGGTGGTATTTGATCACCTCTGCGGTTTTTATTTTTTGCGCAATAAACAAAAATAGAGCGACAATTTTGAAAAAAAATCAAATTTTTTTTACTTTTTGCTATAATAAATATCCCCAACAAAAATATATAAAAAAAACATTTTTTTCCTCAGTTTAGGCCGATACGTATTCTTCTACATATTTTTGGTAAAAAAATCACAATAAGCGTTTATTGATTGGTTTGCGCAAAAGTTATAGCATCTACAAAATAAAGGATAGTTTTATGGCATTTTTATACATTTTTTTTTTTTTACTAGCAATGGCGGCGATCAGTGATTTTTTTTCATGACTGCGACATTATGGCGGACACATCAGACACTTTTGACACATTTTTGGGACCATTGTCATTTTCACAGCGAAAAAGTGCTACAAAAATGCACTGTTTACTGTGAAAATGACACTGGCAGTGAAGGGGTTAACCACTAGGTGGCGCTGTAGGTATTAAGTGTTCCCTGCATGGTGTTTCTTACTGTAGTGGGGATGGGCTCTGTGACACATGACACTGATCTCCGCTCCGAGTACACGGAGCCGAGATCAGTTTCATTGTCACTAGTTAGGCCCCGTACACACGAGAGGATCCATCCGCTGAAAAATCTCAGCGGATCGGTTTCAGCGGATAGATCCCCTGGTGTGTACGTTCCAGCGGATATTTCCGATTTCCAGCAGATAAAAATTTGTTAGCATGCTAACAAATCTATCCGCTGGAATCGGCTCCAGCGGATCGATCCGGTGGTCTGTACAGACTCACCGGATCGATCCATCCGAACCCATCCCTCGCATGCGTCGTAATGATTCGATGCATGCGTGGATATCCTTATATGACAGCGTCGCGCACGTCGCCGCATCATCATCGCGGCGACGGCGCGACACGTCACCGCAATGGGAATTCGGCGCGGATTTTGATCCGATGGTGTGTACACTCCATCGGATCAAAATCCTCAGAGGATTTATCCGCGGATACGGTCCGGCGGACCGTATCCGCGGATCAATCCTATCGTGTGTACCAGGCCTCAGAGTGGGAGAGATGCTTGTTTACACAACCATCTCCCCGCTCTATACCTCCATGAGATGATCGCGGCGATCGAGTCCGCGGGACCCGCGGTCCGACTCACGGGGATGGCGTCAACGCCGGACCTTGCCGTCCCCGAAGCCGCACCTTGCCGGAAAGAAGTTTCCCGCGCGCATGCGCAGGAGTAAAGACATCGCGGCTCCAGACACTCACAGCGCTGGAGCCGCAAAACCCGGAAGACACGTCGAGGTAACATGTCAGTTACCTCGGCGTGGACCAGGTGAGTTACCGACGCCTCGTTCTAAGGTAAGTATTTCATAATGAGCTAGTATGCGGTGCATACTAGCTCATTATGCCTTTTGCCTTACAGGTGACAAAAAAATTGACTATACAACCGCTTGAATTGAATAAGATGAAGTTAGAAGCTGATTGGCTACCAAGTAAAGCTGCACTCGATTTTGTACTCTCCAGTTTTAGGAAATCAACCCCAATTTAACAACAAGTTCATTGCACATGCATCTGGTTGAATGTTTGCAGAAGCAGAAAAGCGGTGTTGTGATGCAGCTACTGAGCAGCTTTATGTTAATTGGTCAAATAAGGAAAGAAAGTCCAATGCATGGTCGGTACTCGTAATCCGGTGCCCCTGTGCATGGCGGCCAATCAGCTTCTAACTTCAGCTTGTTCAATTAAGCTTTGACAATAAAACCTGGAAGCTGATTGGTTTCTCTGCAGAGCTGCACCAGATTTGGCGCTCTCAAGTTTTAGTAAATAACCTCCAATATGATATAATGTAGTAGAGTTCGTTATGTGATAGTATAATATAATACAATGTGATATCTTTTGATAGGTTGTGACATAATGCAGGAATATAATATAATGTAATATAATACGACAGTGTGACATGACAATGTTTTATAATATAATGCAACACGACACAAGGTGAATAGTGTTGCTCACAAATATTCGAATTGCGAATATTCGTTACGAATATGGCATATTCGAATATTCGCGAATAACTTGAATTTCGCGGCCAAAATTCGCTATTCCGAATATTCGTATTTTTTCAAATTTATTTTTAAAACAGATCACATCCTATCGACGTCTAAAAGCATTGCTGGTATGATTAGAGACCCTGGGCCGAGTAGCTAAGCTGAGGCGATCCTTTTATGTTGCCGAATATTCGCAATCGCGAATATTCGATTTCCGAATATTCGCGAATACTTTCTCAGCCCTTCTTTTGCATCAGAGCCAATCAGAGTTCTCCCACCACAGTTGTCAAAATTTCGCAATCAATTTCGCATTCGCATTAGCGAAATTTCGATAAAATATCACGAATATTCGCGAATACTTTCTCCGCCCTTCTTTTGCATCAGAGCCAATCAGAGTTCTCCCACCACAGTTGTCAAAATTTCGCAATCAATTTCGCATTCGCATTAGCGAAATTTCGATAAAATATCACGAATATTCGCGAATACTTTCTCCGCCCTTCTTTTGCATCAGAGCCAATCAGAGTTCTCCTACCACAGTTGTCAAAATTTCGCAATCAATTTCGCATTCGCATTAGCGAAATTTCTCCAAAAAATTTTTTTGGATAAAATATCACGAATATTCGATTTTAGCGAATATTTCACGAATATTCGTTTATATATTCGTGATATATCACGAAATCGAATATGGCGTATTCCGCTTAACACTAAAGGTGAAATAATGTAATATAAAAAAAATAATAATAATGTAATATAATGCAGAATATTGCGATATAATGCAAGGAAGAGTAATATATTGTGACGCATTGGGGGTTATTTACAAAAGGCAAATCCACTTTGCACTATAAGTGCACTGCAAGTGCACTTGAAATTGCACTGAAAGTGCACTTGGAAGTGCAATCGCTGTAGATCCGAGGGGGACGTGCAAGGAAAATAAAAAACAGCATTTTTGCTTGCACATGATTGGATGATAAAATCAGCAGAGCTTCCCCTCATTTCAGATCTACCCCTTTAGATTTACAGCGACTGCACTTCCAAGTGCACTTTTAGTGCAATTTCAAGTGTACTTTGCACTTGTAGTTTGCACTTGCAGTGCAAAGTGGATTTGCCTTTCGTAAATAACCCCCCATGTCATGTATTGTATAGTTATGTAACATAATGTGATTTAATACAATACAATATAATGAAGTGCCATGTCATATATAGGGATACTTTGTGATATAACGCAGTGCAGTGTGACTATATTAAGACACGGTGGGGCTTATTTACTTAAAGCGGGGGGTTCACCCCCAAAAAAATGTTTAACATTACATTTAGCCGAGCTGTCAGAATGACATTAGGCTGTTTTTTTTTATTTCATTGCCGTACATACCGTATTTTCACCGCCGCTCCCGGGTATGTAATCTGCGGGACTGGGCGTTCCTAATTGATTGACATCCTTCCGACCGGCGTATACTGTGCGTCACAAGTTGCCGAAAGAAGCCGGACTGCGAGTCGGCTCTATACAGCGCCTGCGCACCGACGTTCGGCAACTCATGACGTGATGTATGCGCGCCGGTCGGAAGGATGTCAATCAATTAGGAACGCCCAGTCTTGCAGATTACAAACCCGGAAGCGGCGGTGAAAATACGGTATGTACGGCAATGACATAAAAAAAACAGCCTATTGTCATTCTGACAGCTCGGCTGAATGTAATGTTCAAAAAAAAAAATTGGGGGTGAACCCTCGCTTTAAGCTAGAGAGGGCAAAAGTAGTCACAATTCTGCTAGGAAACCAATCAGCTTCCAGGTTTTATTGCTGAAGCGTAAATTAAACAAGCTGAGGTTAGAAGCTGATTGGTTTCTCTGCAGAACTGTGACTACTTTTGCCCTCTCTAGCTTTAGTAAATAATCCTCATTGATTATCCTATGATATAATGCAGTGCAGTGTGAATATATTATGACACATTGGGAGTTATTTACGAAAGGCAAATCCACTTTGCACTACAAGTGCAAACTACAAGTGCAAAGTGCACTTGAAATTGCATTGAAAGTGCACTTGGGAGTGCAGTCGCTGTAAATCTGAGGGGCAGATCTGAAATGATTTTTTTTTTTTTCCAGTTTTAAAATAGATTTATTGAAGAGCAGTACAGTACAAGTTATTGCCTCCAGAACATCCTGGGGCCAGTATTAAATACATACAATGCATGTCAAGGTATTCATGTCAGATAAACAAAACAACCCGTGGGAAAAGACTAGGTCACCCACTTCGTATACCAACCAGTACATAAAAGCATGTATCCCCTCTAAGTGCACTTATGTCTATTACCAGTCCCGACACCCCCAATGGGAACAAACTGTGTCGGGGACAGGATAAATCTGTAAATTCAGGAGATACAGTCTAAAATACTGAACTCATCTCGCGGCTCCAGAATAACAGAAGTTTATTATCCAATCATGTGCAAGCTAAAATGCTGTTTTTTATTCTCCTTGCATGTCCCCCTCGGATCTACAGCGACTGCACTTCCAAGTGCACTTTTAGTGCAATTTCAAGTGTACTTGTAGCTTGCACTTGTAGTGCAAAGTGGATTTGCCTTTCGTAAAATAACCCCCCATTGTGTTTATCCTATTATATAATGCAATGGAATTCAATGTTAGACAAGGTAATATCCTAAATTTAATGTAGCATAATGTAAGGTAACCCATGAGATATACTACAATGGGATATCTTTCCATGCAATCTAATAAAATATTCTGTAGACTGTAAATTTATATTGCCAGAAATCTCTACAACTGTATCTTGTTGTTGCATTGTGTGTGTCATTTATTTGGAAACAATGTATACAGTATTTGTATTAGCCTTGTTTGTATTGTTTACAACTCTATAAGAGAAGAAGGTGATATAACAATATTATTATTATTATTATTATTATTATTATTATTATTATTATTATTATTATTATAATTATTATTATTATTAGAAGAAGGTGATATAACAATATTATTATGATTATATTATTATTATTATTATTATTATTATGTAACAATAGGATCTACAACATCATACAATGTAATATAATGGTTCTGAGTGTAGCTGTGATATAATAGGATATAATGTATCTCTAGCTCTGTGTGCTGTCACTTTGCAGTGTAATATAAAGAGATCTACTTTATGGTAGAGAGGAAAACATCCACCTGTGTGCTGTGCTGGGTGCAGACTGTCCCATATAATAATATACAGTCCTACAATGAACTATATTGTCACATTTACCTGTGTGCTGCCTCTCCACCATATATTCATATATGTTACTATAATACTCTGTTATTTATTATTTACACCAATCAGCCTCTCTATTCTCTCTCTTCCTGTGATCTCTCTCTTATCTTTATCTCTCTCTAGCTCTCTATTATTCCTCTCTCTTCTCCCTTCTCTCTATGTATATGTAGATCTCCTTCTCCTTTATCTCTCTCTTCTCTGTCTCTCCCTTGCTTTTCTCTCATTCTATTCTCTCTCTTCTCATCATATCTCCCCTATATATTTATATATTTCTATATCTCTCTCTCCTCATTATATCTCTCCTCTCTGTTATCTCTCTCTCTCTCTCTATTTATATATTTCTATATCTCTCATCTCTGTTATCCCTCTCCAGCTCTCTATATATGTCTCTCTCTCTCTCTCTCTCTCTCTCTCTCTCTCTCTCGGTAAGATAGTTACCTCTCTGTATGTCAGTGTTCGGTCTCCGGTGCACACTGTCACCCTTGCTGTCACTTTACAATGTAATAAACTCCGTGTCCCGCCCCCTGCATGATTGACAGCTCCAGGGGAGGGGCCGGGCTAGGCTGTAGTAGATTCTAATAAGCGAAGGCTTTTCCGAGAAATGAAGTGTACGAGCCGGGGGAGAGATTCCTGTCCACCCACCTGCCGGGACACAGATAGCACAGAAAACCCCACTGACACCATCAGACCAGCACTGACTGGCAACAGAAAGCCCAGCGCTGCCACACTGGCACCAACAAGGTCAACCCTGTACCCCAACCCTGTCCCCCAATACTGTACCCCAATCCTGTCCCCCAACACTGTGCCCCAACCCTGTCCCCCAACACTGTGCCCCAATCCTGTCCCCCAACACTGGGCCCCAACCCTGTCCCCCAACACTGTACCCCAACACTGTCCACCAAACCTGTCCCCCAACCCTGTCCCTCAACACTGTGCCCCAACTCTGTCCCCCAACACTGTGCCCCAACCCTGTCCCCCAACACTGTACCCCAAACCTGTCCCCCAAACCTGTCCCCCAACACTGTACCCCAACCCTGTCCCCCAAACCTGTCCCCCAGCCCTGTACCCCAACCCTGTACCCCAAACCTGTCCCCCAACACTGTACCCCAACCCTGTCCCCAACACTGTACCCCAACACTGTCCACCAAACCTGTCCCCCAACCCTGTACCCCAACCCTGTCCCCCAAACCTGTGCCCTAACACTGTACCCCAACCCTGTGCCCCAACCCTGTGCCCCAACACTGTACCCCAAACCTGTCCCCCAACCTTGTGCCCTAACACTGTACCCCAACCCCGTGCCCCAACCCTGTACCCCAGCACTGTACCCCAACCCTGTGCCCCAACACTGTACCCCACCTCTGTATCCCAACCCTATGCCCAACCCTTTCCCCCAACCCTTTCCCCCAACCCTGTCCCCCAACACTGTACCCCAACCCTGTCCCCAACCCTGTGCCCTAACACTGTCCCCCCACCCTGTGTCCCAACACTGTACCCCAACCCTGCCCCCCAAACCTATGCCCCAACACTGTACCCCAACCCCGTGCCCCAACACTGTACCCCACCTCTGTCCCCCAAACACTGTACCCCAACCCTGTGCCCCAAAACTGTACTCCAAACCTGTGCCCAACCATTTCCCCCCAACACTGTACCTCAACCCTTTCCCCCAACCCTGTGCCCCAACCCTGTGCCCCAACACTGTACCCCAACCCTGCCCCCCAAACCTATGCCCCAACACTATACCCCAAACCTGTGCCCCAACACTGTACCCCAACCCTTTCCCCCAACCTTGTCCCCCAACCCTGTGCCCCAACCCTGTCCCCACACCCTGTCTCCCAACTGTTTGACCCCAAGGAGCAACAGAAAGCCTAGCACTGTGTTCTAATACATCCTACATAACATTACCCCTACGCTGCCTGACACCTTAGAGCAGTGGTTCTCCACCCTTCTAACGCCGTGACCCCTTGATAAAGTTTCCCAAGTTGTGGGGACCCTTAACAGTAAAATTATTTTCGTAGCGTGGGTTGTCAGCACTCAAGGCAAGACAAGTAATTTACGCCCCTAAACCACAGATATTTAGTGCTCCACTCGTACAGTATTAAAACCCTTATGGTACCTCTTAGGCCTAGTACACACGAGAGGATCGATCCGCGGAAACGGTCCAGGGGACCGTTTCCGCGGATAAATCCTCTGGCGGATTTTGATCTCATGGTTGTTCTAACCATGAGATCAAAATCCCTGCGGAATTCCCTCCGCGGTGACGTGTCACGCCGTCGCCGCGATGATGACGCGGCGACGTGCGCGACGCTGTCATATAAGGAATTCCACGCATGCGTCGAATCATTACGACGCATGCGGGGGATGGATTTGGACGGATTGATCCGGTGAGTCTGTACAGACCAGCGGATCAATCCGCTGGACTGGATTCCAGCGGATAGATTTCTTAACATGTTGAGAGATTTTGAACCGCTGGAAATCCATCGCCGGGGGAAAAAATCCACGGAAAAATATCCGCTGGATTGTACACACCAGGGGATCTATGCGCTGAAACCGGTCCGCGGATCAATTCCAGCGGATCGATCCTCTCGTGTGTACGAGGCCTTAGGATGCACCACTCTTTCTCGTTGTTATCTCTCTATCTTCATTTCTTGATTTCTTTCCTCATCCCTCTCTCATGTTTCTTATACTTTCTCTCTCTTTTTCTTTGTTCCTCTCCCTTCTATGTATTCTCTATTTGTATTCCTTCTCTTACTTCTTGGTTGGGGGGATCAGTGGCAGTGCTGGGGGGGGGGGGGGGGTCTTATTAGCCAACTTAGGTGCTCTTGATCATCTGCTGATCTGAGAACTGTAGTGGGGACTTTTAATGGCAACTCTAATCACAGGTAGTGTTACTCACTGTTTCCGACTGAGTGGTGTCTCGTAGCAGTGACACCTGTGCCGCAATCAGGAGATAGGGTCTCCTCCATCCCCTCCCACTTCACATTCCTCACCTCACCAGTCAGCTGACCTCTAGTCTCTGCCCCCCAGCCATGCCCTGAACTGAATAGGCAGCTGCGAAGAGGTTGAGTGGGTGGCCATGGGCTCTAGGAACAGCCCAGCTGGGCGGCCGCAGGACCCAGGAACAGCCCAGCTGGGCGGCCGTGGGACCCAGGAACAGTCCAGTTGGGCGGCCACAGGCTCCAGGGACAGTCCTGCTGAACAGCTGCAAAAAGGCAGGGAGAGCAGTGCAGGCTTTAGGAACAGCCCAGGATTTGGTGACCCCTGGCAAATCATCATTCGACCCCCGAGGGGGTCTCGACCCCTAGGTTGAGAACCACTGCCTTCGAGCAACAGAAAGACTAGCACTGTGCTTGTTTAGAGCCCCCTGTGGCCAGTATGCAGTGGGGTAGCTGCTTGCTTAGAGCAACCCCCTGTGGTTAGTGTGCAGTAGTGCACCTGCTTGTTTAGAGCCCCCTGTGGCCAGTGTGCAGTAGTGCACCTGCTTGCTTAGATCACCTCCCCATTGGTCAGTATACAGTGGGGCAGCCGCTTGCAAAGATTCTGAGCAGGACCCAGAAGATCACGGCCATCGCTATATAAGCACAGATTACTAAAGTGATTTCCAGCTTCCCCAATGGCCCCTCGGGCATCAGATAGGCATACTTGCACTGTGGCAAGCTGGACCAATGTAAGTAGGCACTAAGGATCATACCTGGGGTTCAGCTTTAATATTGATCTCTATTACTTTCTTTTGTATCCTATCAGTTTAACTGAATTATTTTTATTTTCCTTCCCGTTGGTTACAGTGTTACTTCCTCCTAGGTACCATTCATACACAATACCATATGATTGCATGTGTGACCTATGGTATGTGTACACCTAGCAGCGGAATGTACTTGTACATTTGTTTTGCTTTCTTTTAACCCCTTAATGACTGGGGTAGTTTGTGCCTCCATGGTGAAATTCCACTGAGATTGATTTAAAGGCATTATAAACCTTCTTATCTGCACCTTGTGTTTTTTTGCCCGCATAAGATGTGCTTTTATCGTGTAGCTTTATGGCGTCATCCAGGGCTGCCATCAGGGGGGTACAGGCAGTACACCTGTAAGGGGCCCGGATGACAACCCCCCTTTTTTTATAAAAAAAAATCTTTTTTTTTATATATTTTTTTATTTCTTTTATTTTTTATTTCTTTTATTTTTTATTTATATATATATATATATATATTATTATTATTATTATTATTATTATTATTAAAGGGCCCAGAAGTCCCCAGGGCCCCGGATGACAACCACCCTTTTTTTATAAAAAAAAATCTTTTTTTATATATATTTTTTTTATTTCTTTTATTTTTTATTTCTTTTATTTTTTATTTATATATATATATATATATATTATTATTATTATTATTATTATTATTATTATTATTAAAGGGCCCAGAAGTCCCCAGGGCCCCGGGTGGCAACCCCCCTTTTTTTATATAATTTTATCATCACTCAGTCTTATTTTATTTTTTATATATATATATATATTCTGTGTGCCACAACCCTGTACCCCAAAGCATTGTGTTGCCCTGGGCTGAGTGTAACAAGATAAGATATCAGCTGCCACCTTCTGACTGTAGGCTTACTGCCACCAAGTGCAGGGTGTACCAAGATGGGCGTCGTGGAGTTCTGACGGGACGTCACTTCTGTTCCCGAATCTGACAGGTCGCCGATTCTGGCGGAACACATGGCATTTGTCTTGGGAAAACAAAACAGCATAAATACTATTATTTAATATTATTTATTATTATATATTGCAGTGAGGCCAATCTGTGCCCATTAGTTATTAATTATGCCAATTGCCAATCTTTGCTGCCTTTCAGTGCCCATCAGTGCCGCCTATCAGTTCCCATCAGTGACACCTATTATTGCCCATAAGTGCTGCCTATCAGTGTCCATCAGTGCCACTTATCTGTGCCACCTATCAGTGCTGCCTATCAGTGCCCATAAGTCAGTCCCACCTATCAGTGATCATCAGTGTTGCATATCAGTGCCACCTAGTAATTCAGAGCCCATCAGTGCTGCATATTGGTGCCTCCTCATCAGTGCCCATCAGTGCCACCTATCAATGCCCATCAGTGCTGCATATTAGTGCCTCCTCATCAGTGCCACCGCATCAGTGCCCTTCATGCTGCCTCATCAGTACCACCTATCAGTGCCCATCAGTGCTGCATATTAGTACCTCTTTATCAGTGCCACCCCATCAGTGCCCTTCAGTGCTGCCTCATCAGTGCCTATCAGTGCTGCATATTAGTACCTCTTTATCAGTGCCACCCAATCAGTGCCCTTCAGTGTTGCCTCATCAGTACCCATTAGTGCCACCTAATTAGTGCCCATCAGTACCACCTATCAGTGCCCATCAGTACTACATATTAGTGTCACTTTATCAGTGCCACCCTATCAGTGCCCTACAGTGCTGCCTCATCAGTGTCATCTCATTAGTACCCATCAGTGCAACCTATCAGTGCCCATCAGTGCTGCATATTAGTGCCTCCTCATCAGTGCCACTCCATTAGTGCCCTTAAGTGCTGCGCCATCAGTGCCCGTCAGTACCCCCTCATCAGTGCTCATCAGTGTTGCATATTAGAAAGAACTTGCGCCCTAAGTTAAGGCGGCGTAACGTATATGGTCCGGCGTAAGCCCGCAGAATTCAAATGTGGATGATGTGGGCGTGTTTTATTTAAATTAATTGTGACCCCACATATTTGATGTTTTTTACGAACGGCGCATGCGTCGTTCATGAAAGAATCCCAGTGCGCATGCTCGAAATTACGCCGCAAATCGTCAATGCTTTAGAAGTGAACGTAACTTACGTACAGCCCTATTCGCGAACGACTTACGCAAACAACGTAATCGACGGAAAATTTGACGCTGGCCCGACATCCATACTTAACATAGGATACGCCTCATATAACTTTACGCCGGAAAAAGCCTAACATAAACGACGTAAAAAAATGCGTCGGGCGGACGTACGTTTCTGAATCGGCGTATCTACCTAATTTGCATATTCCTTGCGTAAATCTACGGAAGCGCCACCTAGCGGCCAGCATAAATATGCAGCCTAAGATACGACGGTGTAAGACACTTACGGCGGTCGGATCTTAGGGAAATCTATGCGTAACTGATTCTATGAATCAGTCGCATAGATACGACAACGCAACTCAGAGTTACGGCGGCGTATCCGGAGATACGCCGTCGTAACTGCTATCTGAATCCGGGCCACTGCATTTTTGTTTTTTTTGCAAAGTAGCGCAGAAAAACGCATTATAACACGCGTCAACATGTCACAACACACTTCAGCCAATAGGATTATAGAAGTAAAAAGGAAAAAGGCATGCAGGATGTGATGCGCTATAACAACGCTCTGCGATGAGCGGCACCATGCCAGTGCCTATGAGTTCTGCTCACAATAACGGGCGCTGTGTGGTGTTGTGACTGATCCCTAAGATGTCAGAGTGGCACTTGTAGGATGCGGGGGTTTCTGATGAAAGTGAAACATCGCTTTCACTGGGTGAGTAAGACAGGAGATTGCGCAAGGAACGAGACTTTCAAGGATTTTCAAGAATCCAGCTACGTTTCCGGTAAGCCATTCACAGCAGCTACAGCATTCAGATAAGAGCGCAGAGGGCGGAGTCCGGACACACGGCATCAAAATACGGACAACATTCTTATCATTGAAGGAAACCAAACAGGGTTCATGGTTGTGTTACGTGTACACGTGACATTGATACATTTATTGGAAATAATCATATGAGCGAATGAAACGTAGGGGGAGATTTACTAAGACTGGAGCGTGCAAAATCTGGTGCAGCTGTGCATGGCAGCCAATCAGTTTCCAAATTTTATTGTCAAAGCTTAACCAGTTCCTGCCTGACCTATAACAAAAAGACAGCAGGGTAGGACTTTCGTAGATCCGGGTAGACGTCATATGACGTCCTCTCGAATCGCACCTCGCTGCGGCGCGATCTGTCACTGGCTGGGTCCATCGGACTGCCTGCTGCTGGTACCAAGTAACTGCTGTGACCAATCACAGCAGATCACATGACAACTGTAAACAATGGGGTAGATTCAATAAGCAATTGCGTCTGCGTAACCATAGTTACGCAGCGCAATTGCTTACTTGCGCCGGCGTATCGAATGCTCCTGATTCAGGAACCTCGATACGCCGACTGCAGCCTAAGATATGCCTGGCATAAGGCTCTTATGCCGTCATATCGTAGGCTGCATTCTTACGTTGGCCGCTAGGTGGCGTTCCCGTAGCGGTCAGCGTAGAGTATGCAAATTGCATACTAACGCCGATTCACAACCGTACGCGCGCCCTGCGTACGCAGTTTGCGTACGTCGGTTTTTGCGTAAGGCTGCCCCTGCTATTAGCAGGGGCAGCCAATGCTACGTATACCCGTCGTTCCCGCGTCGCGCTTTTGAAAAATTACGTCGTTTGCGTAAGTGAATCGTGAATGGCGCTGGACGCCATTCACGTTCACTTTGAAGCAAATGACGTCCTTGCGACGTCATTTACCGCAATGCACGTCGGGAAAGTTTCCCGACGGAGCATGCGCACTACGCTCGGCGTGGGAACGCGCCTAATTTAAATGATCCACGCCCCCTACGGGATCATTTAAATTGCACGCGCTTACGCCGGGCATTTTTCCGGAGCGCCCACGCAAATTTACGGAGCTACTGCTCCGTGAATCAAGCGTAGCGCAGGTAATTTACGGGGGCGCAGCGGCAAAACTGTGCGCTGCGCCTCCGTAAGAAATGGGCAAATGTACCTGAATCTACCCCAATGGATGGCTTCAGGGCTCAAGTCCTGCGGGAACGCGTGGGAAAGGAGTTCCTGCACTTTTTTCACAGCAGGAACTCGGTTCCCTTTGTAGGACTAGAGCAGCTGAGAGAAGCCGAGCCGCCTGAGCCAATTTTTTACTAAGCGGCGATGCCCAGCTCAAGTCACTGTCGGAACTTGCTTCTTTCTAAATCCCGCGATATCTTGCGGCAGACCTCCGCAATGTCTCCTGGGAACAATGACAAAAGCTCCCAGGAGACACTGCGGCATCGAGGAAGTGACGGAATACCCGCACACTACCCGATGAATCCATATACAGGAAGCGGCCATCCTTATTTTTCCATATACAGGATTCGGCACTGCGTCGCTTTAACTGACAATTGCGCGGTCGTGCGACGTGGCTGCCAAACAAAATCGGCGTCCTTTTTTCCCACAAATAGAGATTTCTTTTGGTGGTATTTGATCACCTCTGCGGTTTTTAGTTTTTGCGCTATAAACAAAAATAGAGCGACAATTTTGAAAAAAAAAAATATTTTTTTTACGTTTTGCTATAATAAATATCCCCCAAAATATATATAAAAAAAAATTTCCTCAGTTTAGGCCGATACGTATTCTTCTACATATTTTTCGTAAAAAAAAATCGCAATAAGCGTTTATTGATTGGTTTGCGCAAAAGTTATAGCGTTTACAAAATAGGGGGTATTTTTATGGCATTTTTATTAATATTTTTTTTTTACTAGTAATGGCGGCGATCAGCGATATTTTTTTCGGAACTGCGACATTATGGCGGACACTTCGGACACATTTTTGGGACCATTGGAATTTTTATAGCGATCAGTGCTATAAAAATGCATTGGATTACTATAAAAATGCCACTGGCAGTGAAGGGGTTAACACTAGGGGGCTGGGGGAGGGGTTAAGTATGTGCCTGGGTGCAGGGCCGCCATCAGGGGTGTACAGACAGTACACACCTGTAAGGGGCCCGGAGGTCCCCAGGGCCCCAGATGGCAACTCCCCTTTTTTTTATTTATTTTTTATAAAAATAAAAATTCTAATATATTTTTATTTTATTTTTTATTAAAGAGCCTTTTTTTTTTTTAGGGGTACGGGGGGCCCGGAGATCCCCAGTGCCCCGGATGGCAACCCCGCCTTTTTTTATAAAAAAAATACTTTTTTTATATTATTTTATTTCTTTTTTTTTTCTTTTTTTATATATACATATATATATATATATTTTTATTAAATGGCTCAGAGGTCCCCAGAGCCCCATGTGGCAAACCCCCTTTTTTATAGATGTTTATTTTTTTATTTATATATATTTATCTTTTAAGTTTTTTTATTAAAGGGACCAGAGGTCCCCAGGGCCCCGGATGGCTACCCCCCTTTTTTTATATATATTTTTCTTTTTTTCTTCTTTTGTTTTGTAAAGGGCCCCCCCCCCGGTTCTCAATTCGCGGCAGCCCCACCCCCCCCCCCCCGCTTCTCAATTTCAGGAGGCGGGGCACCCCCCCCCCCTGGTTCTCTGCTCCAGGGGGCCCATGCCTGAAGCTGTGTAAGGGGCCCCATAATTCCTGATGGCTGCCCTGCCTGGGTGTGTTCTAACTGTAGGGGGGTGGCCTCACTAGGGGAAATGACTGATCTTCTGTTCATACATTGTATGAACAGAAGATCAGCATTTCTCTCCCTGACAGGACGGGCAAACGGTTTTGTTTACACACACAGCTCCCGGTCCTCGCTCTGTAACGAGTGATCGCGTGTGCCCGCCGGGGACGCGCACGGGAGTCGGGGGCGAGCGGGGGACACGTGCGCGCCCCTAGTGGCCTGCGCGAGAGCCGACGTTATATTACGTGCTCTCGCGCAGGGGAGCCGACCTGCCCCTGTAAAACTGCGGCGGCTGGTCGGCAAGCGGTTAATGAGAAAGAGAATCACCTGGAAAAATATTGCAGTTGGCACGAGGTTTTGTGAACACGCATAGAATTTTTTTTTTTTCGGGTAACATACACTTTATTGATGTAATAATGATTCCAAGCTCTATTAATTTGTGTTTTAACCAGTTAACAACCGCCCTATAGACGAAATACGTCTACAAGGCGGCTGCTTAACTCTGGGAGGACGTCCGTGGACGTCCTCCCAGAATCGCGCACACGGGAATGCCCGGCGGATCACGGAGCACGGTAAATCGCCGCTGATAGCGGCGGTTTACCACGTGATCGCTCCGTCCAATGACGGAGCGATCACTAATAAACAAACCGGCGTCATGTAATGACGCCGGTTCCTCCCTCCCCTCTCTGTACCAAACGGTACAGTGTGAGAGAGGAGAGGGGGGAGAGCGGAAGCAGCAGCAGCTGTTGTGGGCTGGATCTGTGACACATGCAGTCACAGATCCAGCCATCCATCCCTCCCTGTGCAATACTCTGCAATAACATAAATACTCTGCAATACCCCCATACTCTGCAATACCCCGCATACTCTGCAATACCCCGCATACTCTGCAATACCCCCATACTCTGCAATACCCCCATACTCTGCAATACCCCCCATACTCTGCAATACCCCCATACTCTGCAATACCCCCCATACTCTGCAATACCCCCCATACTCTGCAATACCCCCATACTCTGCAATACCCCAAAATACTCTGCAATACCCCACAATACTCTGCAATACCCCCATACTCTGCAATACCCCCATACTCTGCAATACCCCAAAATACTCTGCAATACCCCCATACTCTGCAATACCCCAAAATACTCTGCAATACCCCACAATACTCTGCAATACCCCACAATACTCTGCAACGTCGCCTATGGGGATTTTTATGTAGCGAAGTTTGGCGCCATTCCACGAGCGTGTGCAATTTTGAAGGGTAACATGTTGGGTATCTATTTACTCGGCGTAACTTCATCTTTCACATTTATGCAAAAGAATGAAGAAAAAATACTAAATTTGCTACATTTTATAACAGAAACAAAGAAAAGTTCATTTTTTTTACAGAATTTTCAGTCTTTTTTCTCTTATAGCGCAAAAAATCAAAAACCCAACGGTGATTAAATACCACCAAAAGAAAGCTCTATTTGTGTGAAAAAAAGGACGAAAATTTCATTTGGGTACAATGTTGTATGACTGAGTAATTGTCATTCAAATTGTGAGAGCAACGAAAGCTGAAAATTGATCTGGTTATTAAGTGGGTTTACGTGCCCAGTGGTCAAGTGGTTAATGTCTTCCTGAAGTTCATCTTTATTATGGATGCCGGTGGTATCGGTGCCAAGTAGTTTCATTTGTGCCGTCATAACAACCCGGGGAATTCTGGGGGTCATTCTGATGCCTCCTTATCAGTGGCTCTTCCTGAAGGGGAGTCGGTCCGGCGGAGGTTTCATGTTTGAGGCCGTAAAGGGATATTTTTTTTTTTTCAAGTTTTATTTCTTGTTTTCAGTTTTTATTTATTCTCATATATTCTGAGTTTTAGATGAGTCACTAGAATCAAAGTAGAATTGTTTGATTTCCACCTTGCTTCCTCCCCGTCATGAGACAAAACAACGCTATTGTATCATTTTCATTGCTTTTTAAAGTTCACTTTCATTTTCTAAATGAAAAATTCCCAGAGGAACGCCAACGTTAGGCCTGGAATTCTGACGGATCAATGGGTCGCCAATTATGTTTGGGAGCCACGACGCACGACCGCGCAATTGTCAGTTAAAGCGACGCAGTGCCAAATCGCAAAAAGTGGCCTGGTCCTTTAGCTGCAAAATGGTTTATTTTTGTTTATAGCGCAAAAAATAAAAACCACAGAGGTGATCGGAAAAAAAACGCTCGAGCAAAGCGCGGTGATGTACAACGGTACTATAAAGGGGAAGTTGCATTAGAATGGTGCCATCCTTTGGGGCGCTTTTGCTCATTTCTGAGCATGTGCGTTTTTTTTCCCCTTGGAAAAGCATACACACGAGTGGTTTTCGCGACGAGAAAAAGAACGACGGGAAAAACTACGAGAAAAAAATAGAGCAGGTTCTAATTTTTTTTGCGGGCAGTTTTCTCGTCGTGTGGAGCATACACACGACCAATCTAATAAATGGCAGTTTTCTCGTCGTGAAAAACAATCTTGTGTACGCGGCATAACGCCTAAAAAGTGTCCGGATCTCCCGTCTGTTGGATGCATGCAAACATTAACTTATTGAGACCCGCGCTATAGCCGAATGATGGCTACAGCGCGGATCTGAATATCCAACTGGGCGTCAATTGACGTCCGCCCCTTTGGGCGTTCCCCGCGCGCACTCCAGAGCGCGCAGCGGGGAAACTCTGTGTTGGCCGTGTCCCTTGGACACAGCCAATTACAGATCGCCGCGAACGGCCAATCAGAGTGGCCGTTTGCGATGCGATCTGTGCGGCCAATGAGAGATGATCTCATATGTAAACATATGAGATCATCTCTCATTGCCGGCTCACACAGATCCACGTCCTGTCTCTGGAGAGGAGACCGATCTGTGTCCCTTGTACATAGAGACACAGATCGGTCACCCCCCCCCAGTCACCCCCCCCCTCCACCTACAGTTAGAACACAATGCAGGGAATACATTTAACCCCTTCCTCACCCCCTAGTGTTAACCCCTTCAATGCCAGTCACATTTATACAGTAATTAGTGCATATTTATAGCACTGATCGCAGTATAAATGTGAATGGCACCAAAAATGTGTCATAAGTGTCCGATGTGTCCGCCATTATGTCGCAGTCCCAATAAAAATCGCAGATCGCCGCCATTTCTAGTAAAAAAAATAAATAATAAAAAATAATAATTCTGTCCCCTATTTTGTAGGCGCTATAACTTTTGCGCTTATTGCGATTTTTTTTTTACCAAAAATATGTAGAAGAATACGTATCGGCCTAAACTGAGAAAAAAAAATGTGTCTTTTTTTTAAAATTGGCATATTCATTATAGCAACAAGTAAAAAATATTGTATTTTTTTTCAAAATTGTTTATAGCGCAAAAAACAAAAACCGCACAGGCGATCAAATCCCACCAAAAGAAAGCTCTACTTGTGGGGAAAAAAGGACGTAACTTTTGTTTGGGAGCCACGTTGCACGACCGCGCAATTGTCAGTTAAAGCGACGCAGTGCCGGAAGCTGAAATTTCACCTGGGCAGGAGGGGGGTATATGTGCCCAGTAAGCAAGTGGTTAAATAAGATAATTGCTGTAACTATCTGCAACTTTGAAAAATAAAGTTGCAGAGCTCTGAAAAAAACCCCAAAAAGAGTGGAAGGACAAGGAGGGGGGGAACGGGAAGTTACAGAATATTCTGGTGAGAAAATACGTGGAATTCAGTGTGCAAATCATGCAGCTGTCTGTCAGCAGAGCACATGCCAACTTCCCCTCTCCCACTGCGAGCCGGCCCAAAATATCCTCACCGTTTTCGCTTCCCTACCTGCGCTTACCTCTGCCGCGACCACATTGAAATTCCAGCTCGCGGCGCCGTCATGGCAGCCGTTTTTGGAAATAAACTGTGTTCTGTTTTTCTTCCAGCTGAGCTAAATTTGGTGTGAAAGTGTAAAGGGGAAGACTCAGGTATGGCCGTATCCTCTTTCTGCAGTCTCGAAATGATGGCGCCATTGACCGCACGTCCTATTTACCTTGGCATAGGTGGGATGAGAGTGTCTTGAGCTGTGCTGTTTTATGTTGTCGGAGGGAAGTGAGAAGATGAACTCTCTAAAGGTGACCAGGGGGCTTCTAGTGATATATATATATACGATTATAGTAGCAGCCTAAGCGTTAGTCCGGTCTCAGATACACCATTTAGAAGGGCAGTTTTAATAGCATCATGGGCCCCTGGGCAAAGTAATGCTCTGGGGCCCCCTACAATGATGACAGTGCAGGTAAACAGACATCAAGTAGGTAGGAGGCAGACTGCCTCCCCTGTGTATCTATCACTCTCAGTGCCATCATGGGGCCCCCAATTTTGGGGGAACTGCTGGCTCAAGGACAGCTGCTTTGGGGAAAAAACAGGGGCCCCCCATGCAGCTGGGACCAGGTGTGCCCAGGCCCGGATTTCCCACAAGGCCACTGAGGCCAGGCCTTGGGGCGGCAGGGCTCCAAGGGGCGGCAGTGGCATGGAGTCCCCCGACGTCCGGAACAAACAGTTAAGGGCGGTAAGTCATGAGGGAATTCTGTCCGTCCTACCCCCACCCCACATACCTCTCTCTGCTAGCTCTGTCTTCGGGAATCCGTCCTCCCCCCAGCCACCAAGTCTGTCTCCTGTCTCTGCTGCTGATGTACACAGTGAGAGGGGGGTGAGCTGTGCTCTTCCCATCTCAGCTGTGACAGGAGTTCTAGCACAGTGCTAGGACTCCTGTTTTGGAGGTGACAGGGTCAATAAAGAGAACATGTCACCTCCAATTGCTATCACACAGGGAATTGTTTTCTCCTGTGTGAAAGCAAAAAAGTTAAGTGAATTTTTTTTTATAATAAATAAATAATAAGAAATAATAATTGAATTAATAAAATAAAAAAGTAAAGAATAAGAAAAATAATAAAAAAAAGATACAAAAATTTTAAAAAGTAAGCGACAAGCTACAAATAAATAAAAATAAAAAAAGTGTTAAAAAAGTAAAAAAACAAACAAAACATATTTGAACTAACCGTGCTGCACATTTTCCATTGATTTGGGGGGGGGGGTGCATTGTGGAACCTGGCCTTGGGGTGGCAGGGAGAGCAAATCCGGCCCTGGGTGTGCCCTTTTATTAAAACAGCCCTGCCAGTTAGCGTGTGAGTATAGCTTAACTTTTAGCAGTCCCCCCTTCTCTGAAGGCAAGCAGGTCTACCAGTACTAGGTGCCCCCAGGACTGATTACATGAAACTATACACTCCAGATGTAGAATGTTGCAAGCGGATCCTGAGAAGATGATGTACCATACAGAGATGGAAGAAACAAGATGGAAGGCACATTGGAAGAGTCAGGACTAGCAGCTAGCAGCAGGTGTAATTCTGGAACACAGCAAAGGTCAGAACAGGCATCAGACAGCTCGCCGGGCACGCGCACGGGAGTCAGGGACGAGCGGGGGGTGCGCGCACGTGCCCCTAGTGGCCGCTAAGAGAGCCGACGTATAGCTACGGGCTCTCGCGCAGGGGAGCCGACCTGCCGCCGTAGAATTGCGGCGGCTGGTCGGCAAGTAATTAAAGCCTAAAGCTGGATAAACACATTCCTTGTGTGTAGATGCAGTGACATGCGGTAACCTATGTAGATGCAGTGACATGCGGTAACCTATGTAGATGCAGTGACATGTGTTAAAGAATAAATGCATAGATTGGATGAGACTGTTGTTTTGCCAGAAATCCAGTCAGCTCCTAATTTCCTCTTTGGGCTGACAACACGGTGCCTCTGCTGCACTAAAATCCCAACCAGTGTGATCCAGGGTTGCCAACCACCAGTAAATTTACTGACAGTTTGTAAAAATCTGAGATTTTTTTTTACAACTGCCAGTAAATATCAGGGGCTGATAATTTCATGCTGTGTTGACTTTTTAAGTGTAAATCAAGCAAATTACTTTTTTATAGGTATTGTCAGTGTTTCCATATCATGTCTATACTGTTCAAATATTCACTGTGTTCGTTTTCAATAGGAGTTCTGTCATTTCTCAGGTTGCCAGTAAAAAAAATGTGCCCAGCCAGTAAATTTTCCATGTTTTTTCAGTAAAAAATGCTGCAGGAGGTTTGCACCCCTGGTGTGGTCATCCCCACCTGCTGGACTGCAAAACTTTGCCTGTCCCCCACCCAGGACCGCCATCAGGGGGGTACAGGCAGTACACCTGTAAGGGGCCCCGGAGGTCCCCAGGGGTCCGGATGGCAACCCCCCCTTTTTTTATTTATTTAAAAAAAAAATTGTATATATTATTTTATTATATATATATATATATATATATATATATATATATATATATAAATAAAGGGCCCAGAGGTCCCCAGGGCCCTCGGATGGCAACCCCCCGCCCCCTTTATTAAAGGGCTCAGAGGTCCCCAGGGCCCCTTGTGGCAACCCCCCCTTTTTTTATTTTTTTTAAAATGTTTATTTTTTTATTTTTATTTTTTATTTTTTTATTAAAAGTCCCAGAGGTCCCTAGGGCCCCGGATGGCAACCCCCCTTTTTTTTTATGTATTCTTTATAAATGTTTATTTTTTTTATTTTTTATTAAAGGGCCCAGAGGTTTCTTTTTTCTTTTTATTAAAGGGCCCAGAGGTCCCCAGGGCCTGGATGGTATTGGCTACCCCCCTTTTTTATAATTTATTTTATATATATATATTTTTTTTTCTTTATTTCTTCTTTTTTTTGTAAAGGCCCCCCCCCCCCCGCTCCTGAATTTGCGTCAGCCCCCCCGCTTCTCAATTTCAGGCGGCAGCACCCCCCCAAGCCCCCCCCCCCCCCCAGTCCTCTGCTCCAGGGGGCCCATTTCCATTGATTTCCTTCCCAGCAAAATGAAAATCCTGTGACTCTCAAGAACCCGCCCACCTACTGTATGTAGGAAACTGGCTCTTGGGAGATGTAGTTCTGGGGGCGTGTCTACGTCAATAGGAGCTTCTTAATGTGATGATGTCACAGGGAGAAAGAAAAACTGTTTCTGGTCTCTTCAATATTGTTTAAGAAAATCGAGTTGATAATGAGAATTCTATATTTTTTTCTAAGTAAAATTGATAACATTTTATACAATTTTCAGCCATATTCAAAGAAATTTAAGTGAATGCAAAAACTTGCTGATTCCAAATTCGTGGCGATCCCTCCGTCCATCTTTACCGGCGCGTAGAAAATGAAAGTGGAAAAACGATGTTCCATACATAGCAATGTCTTCCCATTACTTGAATGATGATAATTCATAGAAAGGAGAAGTACAAGGAATAGAAACTATTTTCAACAACTGGGACGGAGTGCGTGGAGCCCGGGTGGGGGGGGGGGGATGGGCGAGGGGGGGAACGATGGACCAGATTGATTGTTTTTAAAACATTATATCAGAAATATCAGAATATGTTTAGTGATAATTTCACCCAATACCTGGACTTGTATGTGATTTCAGAAGCCACAGAAGGAAGTGGTGTTGTGTGTTATTTTCTTTCAATCTTTTGGATTTTTGCTCTTTTTTTTCTTTTCATCTCTCTCTAGCGGACTTCCAGAATAACAAGGCGCACCAACCAGTCATGTTCCCACCGACAATGAGATCCAGTCATCCGTTAATGATTCGCTGCTGCAACGCCCCTGGGTGGGCTCCTGATGCATCCTCTGCGACCCGAGCCCACCCGATTTTGAAGCCTATTAGAGCCTCTGGTGCTTATGATTTGGGCTAGGAAGGGTGATTTTTGGGGGGGGGGGCATTTGAGCTGGGTGGATTTGAGGCATGGGGGGAACAAAGATTTGTTCTGAGAGGGTACATTTTGGCAGGGGGTGGATTTGTACTGGGAGGAGGAGGGATTTATATCTAGGGGCATGCAGATTAGTGCTCAGTGTTTTTGTGGGTGGTTTTTGCTTATACATCTTGGGGGGGCAGTGTTGCCAACCGTCCGTATTTTTACGGACAGTTCGTAAAAACAGGCACTTTTTCCCCCCCCGTTCGTAAATGTCAGTGGTTGCGGAAATGTGCCAGTAAAAATAGCCGAGATCGGTTTGGCTTGGAACTGCACATGGAGATTGGAGGCAGGGGGTGATGGTGGCTGCGGTGGCACCGCAGAGGGGGATGGAGGCAGGGGGCAATGGAGGCAGCGGGAGATTGGAGGCAGGGGGCCTGGGGGTGATTGCAGGCAGGGGGTGTTGGTGGCACCGCAGAGGGGGGATGGTGGCACCGCAGAGGTTGGGGGATGGAGACAGGGGTTGTTGATGGCACCGCAGAGGAGGGTGGAGGCAGGGGATGATGGAGGCAGGGGGTGATTGGAGGCAAGGGGGAGATTGGAGGCAGGGGGTGTTGGTGGCACCGCAGAGGGTGGGGATGGAGACAGGGTCTGTTGGTGGTGTGTATACTGTGTATGTATACTGTGTGTGTATACTGTGTGTATATACTGTGTGTCTGTGTGTGTGTATACTGTGTATGTATACTGTGTGTCTGTGTGTGTGTATACTGTGTATGTATACTGTGTGTGTATACTGTGTATGTATACTGTGTGTGTATACTGTGTATGTATACTGTGTGTGTATACTGTGTGTCTGTGTGTGTATACTGTGTATGTATACTGTGTGTGTATGCTGTGTGTCTGTGTGTGTATACTGTATGTGTGTGTGTATACTGTGTGGCCCCATAATTTATTGCCTGGGGGCCCCATAATCTCCTATTGCACAGGGGCCCCATAATCTCCTATTGACCAGGGGCCCCTTAATCTCCTATTGCCCGGGGGCCCCTAATCTCCTATTGCCCGGGGTCCCCATAATCTCCTATTGCCCGGGGGCCCCTTAATCTCCTATTGCCCGGGGTCCCCATAATCTCCTATTGCCCGTGGGCCCCTTAATCTCCTATTGCCCGGGGGCCCCATAATCTCCTATTGCCCGGGGGCCCCATAATCTCCTATTGCCCGGGAGCCCCTTAATCTCCTATTGCCCCGGGGGCCCCTTAATCTCCTATTGCCCGGGGGTCCCATAATCTCCTATTGCCCGGTGGCCCCTTAATCTCCTATTGCCCGGGGGCCCCATGAGTTGTCAGTCCGCCCCTGGATGGGTGTCACTTTCCAGCTCCGGAAGCATCACTGGGTGCAATGGATGGGCGGTCAGATCTCTAGTCATCGGAACGCTTTTTGTGGCCAGGATAAAACCCAGAGCACACGTCACAAACACTGGTATTCCCCAATGTGTCCCAAGTATGTACTGTACTGAGCCAATTACACCACAAACATAATAAATAGATACTAAATAATCACTGTACAGACAAAATAGAACATTAGTCACCCACACCGAACACCACCGACTGCATCCTCCGATTCTCCAGAATACACTGCGTCATCGAGAGACTAATAATATTATATACAGGAAGAGGGAAGAATATTATTAGTAGTAAGGTCGCTTTTTTTTTTCCTTTACTGAGTTAAAATAGAGCCCATTCATTTGAATGTGCCTATGCACACAGGCGCGTATACAAGCACCGCGCATTCTTCAGTTATATAAAAAAGAAAAATCCGATTTCTTGGTCAGTAATTTACATCAAATGTGCGCAAATACATGCGATTGCGCACAAATGTGTGAAAATGTCCATTTACATATTGTGCAGACGTGAGAATACGTTTTTGCGTGGAAATTGCGTGAACACATATGCGCGAAAATACGTACAAAACAAAAACTGGCTGCATTTGGGGGAAACTGGCTGGATTTGGGGAGAAACTGGCTGTATTTGGGAAGAAAATGGCTGGATTTGGAGAGAAACTGGCTGGATTTGGGGGAAAACTGGCTGTATTTGGGGGGAAAATGGCTGGATTTGGAGAGAAACTGGCTGGATTTGGGGGGAAACTGGCTGCATTTGGGGGGAAAATGGCTGGATTTGGAGAGAAACTGGCTGGATTTGGGGGGAAACTGGCTGTATTTGGGGGGAAACTGGATGTATTTGGGGGGAAACTGGATGTATTTGGGGGAAACTGGCTGCATTTGGGGACAAACTGGCTGTATATGGGGACAAACTGGCTGTATATGGGGAGAAACTGGCTGTATTTGGGGGGAAACTGGCTGTATTTGGGGGGAAACTGGACGTATTTGGGGGAAACTGGCTGCATTTGGGGAGAAACTGGCTGTATTTGGGGGGAAACTGGCTGTATATGGGGGGAAACCGGCTGCATTTGGGGAGAAACCGGCTGCATTTGGGGAGAAACTGGCTGCATTTGGGGGGAAACTGGCTGCATTTGGGGGGAAACTGGCTGCATTTGGGGAGAAACTGGCTGTATTTGGGGGACAAACTGGCTGTATTTGGGGGGAGAAACTGGCTGTATTTGGGGGGAAACTGGCTGCATTTGAGGACAAACTGGCTGCATTTGGGGACAAACTGGCTGCATTTCGGGGGAAACTGGCTGTATTTGGGGACAAACTGGCTGCATTTGAGGACAAACTGGCTGCATTTGGGGACAAACTGGCTGCATTTGAGGACAAACTGGCTATATTTGGGGACAAACTGGCTGCATTTGGGAACAAACTGGCTATATTTGGGGACAAACTGGCTGCATTTGGGGAGAAACTGACTGTATTTGGGAACAAACTGGCTGCATTTGAGGACAAACTGGCTGTATTTGGGAACAAAGTGGCTGCATTTGGGAACAAACTGGCTGCATTTGGGGACAAACTGGCTGCATTTGGGGAGAAATTGGCTGCATTTGGGGAGAAACTGGCTGTATTTGGGGACAAACTGGCTGCATTTGGGGACAAACTGGCTGCATTTGAGGACAAACTGGCTGTATTTGGGAACAAACTGGCTGCATTTGAGGACAAACTGGCTGTATTTGGGAACAAACTGGCTGCATTTGGGGACAAACTGGCTGCATTTGGGGACAAACTGGCTGCATTTGAGGACAAACTGGCTATATTTGGGGACAAACTGGCTGCATTTGGGAACAAACTGGCTATATTTGGGGACAAACTGGCTGCATTTGGGGAGAAACTGGCTGCATTTGGGGAGAAACTGGCTGTATTTGGGAACAAACTGGCTATATTTGGGGACAAACTGGCTGCATTTGGGGAGAAACTGGCTGCATTTGAGGACAAACTGGCTGTATTTGGGAACAAAGTGGCTGCATATGGGAACAAACTGGCTATATTTGGGGACAAACTGGCTGCATTTGGGGAGAAACTGGCTGCATTTGGGGAGAAACTGGCTGTATTTGGGAACAAACTGGCTATATTTGGGGACAAACTGGCTGCATTTGGGGACAAACTGGCTGCATTTGGGGACAAACTGGCTGCATTTGGGGACAAACTGGTGGAGTCTGATTGGCAGAGTGGCTGTGTTTAATGGGCACAGTGGCGGCAATTGATGTTATTTTATTTTTCAGTTTGTTTGCGCCCCCCCCCCCCCCAAAAAAAAAAATGTGAGCACCAGCCGCCACTGCAGGAGTGACATCACTGCTCACCAGATATAAGATATATTATACAGGAGTGACATCACTGCTCACCAGATATAAGATATATTATACTGGAGGGACATCACCACTCTCAAGACATAAATCATGTTATACAGAACAGGACTGACATCACTGCTCCCCAGATATAAGATAAATTATACAGGAGTGACATCACTGCTCTCCATATATAAGATAAATTATACAGGAGTGACATCACTGCTCTCCATATATAAGATTTTTTGTACAGAAGTGACATCACCACCCTTCAGATATAAATGTAACACACCCACAAAGGCACATTGTGTATTAAGAGAAATATATTGACGATATTTGCACACAACTGCATCACAATCCTAATGTGTTTATAAAAAAAAAATGTAATTAAAATACAACTCATCAATTTAAAAATAAAATATAATTTTTTATTTCCAAGTACTGTACACAGGCAGCATTATCTCCAGTGTTACACAGGAATTTGGCTTTATTTAAAGCTGCACTTTAGTCACATCTGAACATTTTTCATGCAATCAATCTGCCTTTGGGGATCCAACCTTCCCGTGGAAAGTCTCCAGTGTGTTTCCTGGTTCTAGCCCCGCCCCCACTGAACCCAACACAGCTTCACCCCATCCAAAGGGCCCAGAGAAGGAGTCAGCAGTGGTAAGAGTCCTATAACAAGAGGGTGCAGACCCACAGCTGAATTAGAGAAAACACAGTCATATGGGCAGATCACCAGTTGGTTTTATCGGCTCCTTGATTTTTCTTGTTGATGGCATTGTCACGGATGTTTATGATCAGTTGGTCCCCCCGGTGTTCCCTCCATAGGCTTTGTAGGGTAAGGTGTATCCGGTATCGGGCTGGTTAATCCACCGGTTCTGCGTCTCCCTCACACTCACCTTCTCCACGCGTTCTGATAATAACTTCTCCACTCTGTCCTGATCATTGAAAGGATTCCGCCCGTATTCCTGCCGCAGCCAAGATCGGTACTGCAAGAGGAACAAAATCACAGTTCAGGTCATTCAAGGGGAATACATGCTACATGGAAATTTACACAGTAACAAAGTAACATTGTAAAATAGTAATATAGTCAGTGAGAGGAATAGTGCCCATCATTGGTGTCAGTGGGAGAAATAGTGTCCCATCATTGGTATGAGTGGGATGAAAAGAGCCCCATCATTGGTGTCAGTGGGAGGAATAGTGTCCCATTATTGTTGTCAGTGGGAGGAATAGTGGCCCATCATTGGCGTCAGTGGGAGGAATAGTGGCCCATCATTGTTGTCAGTGGGAGGAATAGTGGCCCATCATTGGTGTCAGTGGGAGGAATAGTGTCCCATCATTGGTGTCAGTGGGAGGAATAATGCCCAATCATTGGTGTCAGTGGGAGGAATAGTGTCCCATCATTGGTATCAGTGGGAGGAAAAATACCCATCATTGGTGTCAGTGGGAGGAATAGTGGCCCACCATTGGTGTCAGTGGGAGGAATAGTGCCCATCATTGTTGTCAGTGGAAGGAATAATACCCATCATTAGTGTCAGTGGGAGGAATAGTGCCCCATCATTGGTGTCAGTGGGAGGAATAGTGGCCCATCATTGTTGTCAGTGGGAGGAATAGTGGCCCATCATTGGTGTCAGTGGGAGGAATAGTGTCCCATCATTGGTGTCAGTGGGAGGAATAGTGGCCCACCATTGGTGTCAGTGGGAAGAATAATACCCATCATTGGTGTCAGTGGGAGGAATAGTGGCCCACCATTGGTGTCAGTGGGAGGAATAGTGTCCATCATTGTTGTCAGTGGAAGGAATAATACCCATCATTAGTGTCAGTGGGAGGAATAGTGCCCCATCATTGGTGTCAGTGGGAGGAATAGTGGCCCATCATTGGTGTCAGTGGGAGGAATAGTGGCCCATCATTGGTGTCAGTGGAAGGAATAGTGGCCCATCATTGGTGTCAGTGGGAGGAATAGTGGCCCATCATTGGTGTCAGTGGGAGGAATAGTGGCCCATCATTGGTGTCAGTGGAAGGAATAGTGGCCCATCACTGGTGTCAGTGGAAGGAATTTTTTAATTTTTTTTGATAATTGTACAGTCATGCGATGCTGTACAGTGTACACAAATAAAATGTATGTAATTTTTTCCCACAAATAGAGCTTTGATGTTGTAGTATTTTATCACCTCTGGGTTTTTGTTTTTTTTTGCTATAAAAAAAGACTGAAAATTTAGAAAAAAAAAAAAAAACTAATATTTTTACCTTTCTGCTATAATCATATCCAATATTTTTATTTATTTTTACAAAATCAAATTTCCTCCTAAATTTAGGCCAATATGTATTCTGCTACATATTTTGGCAGAATTTGTTTTAAGAAAAATCCCGATCAGTTTCTATTGATTGGTTTTGCGTCCTGCTTTTCATCTTCTTTCCCTCTCAGTGGATTTTTCATCAGATTAAATAAAAACCGCAGACTCTTTCTGTTACCAAATGATTTAATCTCAACCGCTGTTCAGCAAGGATATTACACAACCGCTAATTTATTAATCTGTATATAGTGGTGAAAACTCACATTAAAGTTTCGGGAAAGTAATTAACCACTTGACCACCAAAAGATTTACCCCCTCTTCATGACCGGGCCATTTATTTTGATACAATGTTGCATTACTTTAAGTGAAAGTTCTGCGGTCGTGCGACGCTGTACACATATAAAACGCTTGTCCTTTTTCCCCCCCACAAATAGAGAATTTTTTTTTGGTGGTATTTGATCACCTCTGCTTTTTTTTAAAAATTTTCGCCAAAAAAAAAAAAGACTAAAAATTTTGAAAAAAATATATATATTTTTACCTTTGTGCTACAGAACATATTCAATACATTTTTTTACAAAAAAAAAATTTCTGTCAAATGATAAGAGAGTTTTGGAAGATGGTCTCAGAAACAACCCTGGAAATTACCGGGGTGAATCTTGGGGATAGACCGGCAGCTTTCTTGTTATTTGACATCCCCATATCACTGGAAAACTATAAACAATCTCTCCTACGCCATTTGTTAACAGGGGCAAAAGCGTGTATACCAATTTTATGGAAGAGTACTGCTCTCCCAACAAAGTCACAATGGCTTAGCAGAATAAATGAGATTCAGTTGATGGAAAATCTTACAATTAGAATGCGGGAACGGGAGGAGGTGTACTGGAGGACTTGGACGCCATACATAGAATATAGGGAACAGAACCCCTAGGGGGGGGAGGGGGAGAGATTAGGGGTGGCCTTTTTTTTTTTTTTTTTTGGGTGGGGGGGGGGGGGGGGGTGGGGGGGGAAACCATCACTCCCTGGGGGTCAAGACGCTCCTCCGATGGTGGTGGCTGAAGGTGTTTAGGACCACGAAGGAGGCAGTACCTTGACCAGTATAAGGGAGATCAGAAACGGAACAGGATGTAGCAAATATAAAATAGAGATTATGAGATGTTTAGTTGATGATATAAACAAATGTTATAATACAGAAGATATTGAATGAGCTGTATTTATATTTTTTGTTTGTGGAAGGAAAAGGAAAAAACATATATAAAATAAAGAATTATAAAAAAATAAAATAAATTTCTTCATAAATTTTGACCAATATGTATTCTGCTACATATTATGGTTAAAAATAAATAAACAATAAGGGCTAGATTCAGCAAGAATTTACGCCGGCGTATCTATTGATTCGCCGCGTAAATTCAAAGCTGTGACGGCGTATCTTCTTTCTGTATTCAGAAAGCAAGATACGCTGAAATTAGGCTAAGATCCGACTGGCGCAAGTCTCTTACGCCGTCGTATCTTAAGGGTGCATATTTACGCTGGCCGCTAGGTGGCGCTTCCGTCGATTTCAGCGTAGAATATGCAAATGAGCTGGATACGCCGATTCAGAAACGTACGTGCGCCCGGCCGGAAAATGTCTGAGCACCGACTCTCCCCATCCAACCTGATGGAGCTTGAGAGGTCCTGCAAAGAAGAAAGGGAGAAACTGCCCAGAAATAGGTGTGCCGAGCTTGTAGCCTCATACTCAGAGAGACTGGAGGCTGTAATTGGCGCCAAAGGAGCTTCACCAAAGTATTGAGCAAAGGCTGTGACACTTTTGTACATGGGATTTTTTTCGTTTTTTATTTTTAATAAATTTGCAAAGATTTCAAACAAACTTCTTTCATGTTATCATTATGGGATATTGTTTGTAGAATTTTGAGGGAAAATACCAAAGGTAATCAATTTTGGAATAAGGCTGTAACATAACAAAATGTGGAAAAAGTGAAGCGCTGTGAATACTTTCCAGATGCACTGTATCTGTGATTCTGCGCAGTCGGCCCACACTGTAGTAGTAAAGGAAGCGGTTAAAAATGGTAAAACTCTTTGATGTGGGTGATCTGGGTATCTAAGAAGCATAAGCAGGCAAGAATCTGTAATAATGTCCTTGCTGGAGTAGATTTTTTTTTTTTTTTTTTGAGTTGTACTTGCCCCCCCCCCCTCCCCCACATTTAAAAAAAAAAAAAACATGGAGGTTTTCTTTCCTGTCTCAGTGCTCAGCCATCGGTGAACCACAGCCATGACTCTGGTCTGTGCGCTGTGCACCTCTCACGCGATGAGTAGAGACGGACAGGAAAGGGAAGCAAAAGGATCGCAACTTCCCCTGCAGATAGAAGACGTGCCGTGTACCATGTCACCTGCTGGACCCGACCACTCAAATCTTTTTATTTGCAACAAAAATAAATAAAAATCTCTGCATTCCAAAAAGATCCCATTCCTCCAATGTGCCGGATTTATGGAGAAAGAGGACCTGTCACCCCCCCCCCCCCCCAACCATAGAATAGGCTGACCACGACTTTTCTGTCATTTTTTTTTTTTTTCTAAGTTTAAATTAGTATTTTTTGCTAGAAAATTACTTACAACCCCCAAAACATTATATATATATATATATATATATATATATATTTTTTTTTTTTTAATCAGAGACCCTAGAGAATAAAATGGTGGTCGTTGCAATATTTTATGCCACGCTGTATTTGCGCAGCGGTCTTTCAAGCACAATTTGTTTTAATTATTTTTTTCACTTTATTTTTGCATTTTTTACAATTATTTTTTATTTATTTTTTTTTTACAATTTTTTTTTTTACAATTTTTTTAGGAGCCGCGTTTTGGGGGCCTTTGGTGAAATATCATGAGTTTAAACAGACCCCTGATGCCTTATTTTTTTTTTTTTAGCAGAGACCATAGAGAATAAAATGGTGGTCTTTGCAATATTTTATGCCACGCTGTATTTGCGCAGCGGTCTTTCAAGCACAATTTGTTTTAATTGTTTTTCATTTTATATTTGCATTTTTTTTTTTTAATTATTTTTATTTTTTAAAAATTTTTTATTTTTAACAAATTTTTTATTTTTATTTTTTACAATTTTTTTATTTTTATTTTTTACAATTTTTTTTAGTCTAAACAGACCCCCGATGCCTTATTTTTATTTATTTTTTTAGCAGAGACCATAGAGGATAAAATGGTGGTCTTTGAAATATTTTATGCCACGCTGTATTTGCGCAGCGGTTTTTTAGGCACAACTTTTTAAAAAAAAAAAAATTCTAGTTTTATTTTGCATTTTTTACAATTTTTTTCATTTTTATTTTTTACAATTTTTTAGGAGCCGCGTTGGGGACCTTTGGTGAAATATCATGAGTCTAAACAGACCCCCGATGTCTTATTATTATTATTTTTTTAGCTGAGACCCTAGAAAATAAAATGGTGGTTGTTGCAATATTTTATGTCACACTGTATTTGCGCAGCAGTTTTTAAAGCACAATTTTTTTTACAATTTTTTTCCCCTTTTTTTTTTACAATATTTTTTATTTTTTGCATATCTCCCTTTGTGCTGGGAGCGTGCTGCACTTAGCACAGAGCATCCAGAACCCTGGGCCCCATACTAACAATCAGGATCTGGAACTCCAGATTCTGGGTCACCTGACCCGCGGGACCCGTGGACTCAATGTCCGCCGGTGTCCTGCGATCGTGTCACGGAACGGCAGAACGGGGGGATGCCTTTGTAAACAAGGCATCTCCCATATTCTGCCTAGTGACACAACACTGATCTACAGCTCCCTCTCATCGGAAGCAGCAGCGATCAGTGATGTGTCACAGTAAGCCACGCCCCCAACAGTTAGAATCACTCCCTAGGACACACTTAACCCCTTCCTAGCCCCCTAGTGATTAACCCCTTCCCTGCCAGTCACATTTCTACAGTAATCAGCGCATTTTTATAGCACTGATCGCTGTATAGATGTGAATGGTCCCAAAATAACGTCAAAAGTGTCTGCTGTGTCCGCCATAATGTCGCAGTCACGATAAAAATCATAAATCGCCACCATAACAAGTAAAAAAAAAAATTATTAGTAAATATGCCATAAAACTATCCCCTATTTTGTAGACGCTATGGCCCAGATTCTCAAAGGGCTTACGATGGCGCAGCGCCATGTACGCCGTCATAAGTCCTAATCTGGGCCGTCGTATCTATGCGACTGATTCTTAGAATCAGTTACACATAGATATCCATTAGATCCGACAGGCGTAAGTCTCTTACACCGTCGGATCGTAACTGCGATTTTTTTTTTTGCCCGCTAGGTGGCGCTTCCGTCGATTTCCGCGTCGAGTATGCAAATTAGACATGGGGCCAGATTCAGGTAGACTTACGACCGGCGTATCAGTAGATACGCCGCCGTAAGTCCGAATCCCCGCGTCGTATATTTAAGCGTATTCTCAAGCTGAGATACGCTTAAATATTGCTAAGATTTGACAGGCGTAAGTCTCCTACGCCGTCGTATCTAAACTGCATATATTTACGCAGGCCGCTAGGGGCGTGTACGCTGATTTCCGCCTAGAATATGTAAATCAGCTAGATACGCGAATTCCCGAACGTACGCGTGGCCGACGCAGTAAATTTACGACGTTTACGTTAGGCTTTTCCCGGCGTAAAGTTGCCCCCGCTTTATGACGCGCAGCCAAGTATGGCCGTCGTTCCCGCGTCGAAATTTTTAAAAGTTACGTCGTTTGCGTAAGTCGTCCGTGAATGGGGCTTGACGTCATTTACGTTCACGTCGAAACCAATGACGTCCTTGCGACGTCATTTGGAGCAATGCACACTGGGATATTTTAGGGACGGCGCATGCGCAGTTCGTCGGCGCGGGGACGCGCTTCATTTAAACGATACACGCCCCCTACCCGCCAAATTTGAATTCCGCCGTGTGATTTACGTTACGCCGCCGCAACTTTACGGGCAAGTGCTTTGTGAATGAAGCACTTGCCTGAAAAACTTGCGGCGGCGTAACGTAAATGACATACGTTACGCCGCCGCAGAGATACGCACGATGTACCAGAATCTATCCCTATAACTTTTGCGCAAACCAATCGATATACGCTTATTGCGATTTTTTTTTTTACTAAAAATATGTGGAAGAATACGTATCGGCCTAAGGAAATTAGGGGAAATTTTGCTTTCTGCTTGAGATGCTGGGACTTGTAGTTCTTTGTTGGCATCTGTCCAGCCAACCCCAACGCAGTGCAGTGTCAGGGAAATCCCACGCTCTGTTGTGCAATGTGGGGGAAGGGAGCAGAATCAGCTTTTCACCATCCATGTGATTTTTTTTTTATATGATTCTTAATGCAATGTGCAGATCATGAGAAGGTCGCAGACCGTGTGTCCCGGTCACGCCGCCGATCGGGGGGGGGGGGGGGGGTTGGGGTTTGACCTCTGAATCAGAAAGCCGTGACCTTACAGGGCTTATATTAACATTCATAGGAGAGATGTACAAAAATCATAAAAAAGAAAACAAAAACAGAATGTTTACAATGATTGCTGCGCAATAAATGACTCATCAGAACCGCCGAACCCGGGACTGTCAGGTGTCATGTGATGCCGGAGGAAAAATATTTGATATTCTAAATACAAAATGCAAAATAAACAGTGGGGTAGATTCAGGTAGCTTTGCCCTTTTTTTTTTACGGAGGCGCAGCGCAACCGTTTTGCCGCTGCGCCTCTCTAAATTTCCTGCGCTACGCTTGATTCACGGAGCAGTAGCTCCGTAAATTGCGTGTGCGCTCCGGAAAACTGCCTGGCGTAAGGGCGCGTAATTTAAATGATCCCGTAGGGGGCGTGGATCATTTAAATTAGGCGCGTTCCCGCGCCGAGCGGGAAACTTTCCCGACGTGCATTGCGGTAAATGACATCGCAAGGACGTCATTTTCTTCAAAGTGAACGTGAATGGCGTCTAGCGCCATTCACGATTCACTTACGCAAACGACGTAATTTTTAAATTTCGCGACGCGGGAACGACGGGTATACTTAGCATTGGCTGCGCCTGCTAATAGCAGGGGCAGCCTTACGCAAAACCCGACGTACGCAAACGACGTAAACTGCGTACGCAGGGCTCGCGTAGGGTAGTGAATCGGCGTTAGTATGCAATTTGCATACTATACGCTGACCACTACGGGAACGCCACCTAGCGGCCTGCGTAAGAATGCAGCCTACGATATGACGGCATAAGAGCCTTATGCCAGGCATATCTTAGGCTGCAGTCGGCGTATCGAGCTTCCTGAATCAGGAGCATTCGAAACGCCGGCGCAAGTAAGCAATTGCGCTGCGTAACTATGGTTACGCAGACGCAAGTGCTCTCTGAATCTGGGCCAATAATACAATATCATGTGCGGAGACTGACGTGACCGGCTCAGTGTTCTCTGTACAACACTGCAGTATATGTCAGAGCTATATACATGTATAATAATAAGAGTGTGTGACTGTGGGGGGGACATTAGAGTGTAAGCTCCTCTGGTGCAGAGACTGGTGGGACTGGTTTGGGGTTCTCTGTACAACACTGCAGTTTATGTCAGAGCTATATAAATGTATAATAATAGTGTGTGACTGCGGGGGTACATTGGAGCGTAAGTAGGGCTGATCCTAGGCAGGGTGCACGGGGTGCTCCGCACCCAGGCGCCACAGAGGTGGGGGCGCCGAAGCTCCAAAGTCTCCTGTCTGCCCGGCCCCCTCTGTGTGTGTCGGCTCTTCTACCATAGGCGGTGTGATGAGAGGCTTTTGGGTTGGCCGGAGCTGCTACCAATCATCCCGTGCACTCCCAGAAATGCTCTCCGAGTGCCACCCTCAAAGTAACCAAAGATGCCACGTATGCCCCGCCCCCTGTAATGTGCTTCTGCTCCCAGCGCGCCCGAGCTACAGGGATCTTTTGGACAAGTACTGATCTATGGGGACACCTGATGTGGGGGGCTCTAATGGTGGACACCTGCTGTGGGGGGGGGGGCTCTGATGGGGGACACCTGCTGTGGGGGGCTCTGATGGGGGACACTAGATATGAAGACTTCTTATGGGAGCATCTCTGTGTTTGAGTCATAGCCATAGAAACATTTGTAAAGGGGAGGAGTTAGTAAGATGACCACGCCCATGTGGGGGGCGCCAGAAATATTTCTGCACCCAGGCGTCTTTGACCCTAGGATCGGCCCTGAGCGTAAGCTCTTTTGGTGCTGCAGGGGGCCCATTACTGGAAGCTGTGTAAGGGGCCACAAAATTCCTGATGGTGGCCCTACAAGTGTGTCTTGCCTACAGTGAAGCATGGTGGTGGGAGTGTCATGGTCTGGGGCTGCATGAGTGCTGCCGGCACTGGGGAGCTACAGATCATTGAGGGGACCATGAATGCCAACATGTACTGTGACATACTGAAGCAGAGCATGATCCCCTCCCTTCGCAGGGCAGTATTCCAACATGATAACGACCCCAAACACACCTCCAAGGCGACCACTGCCTTGCTATAGAAGCTGAGGGTAAAGATGATGGACTGGCCAAGCATGTCTCCAGACCTAAACCCTATTGATCATCTGTGGGACATCCTCAAATGGAAGGTGGAGGAGCGCAAGGTCTCCAACATCCACCAGCTCTGTGATGTCATCATGGAGGAGGGGAAGAGGACTCCAGTGGCAACCTGTGAAGCTCTGGTGACCTCCATGCCCAAGAGGGTTAAGGCAGTGCTGGAAAATAATGGTGGCCACACAAAATATTGACACTTTGGACCCAATTTGGACATTTTCACTTAGGGGTGTACTCACTTTTGTTGCCAGCGGTTTAGACGGTTGAGTTATTTTGAGGGGACAGCACATTTACACTGTTATACAAGCTGTACACTCACTACACAACATTGTAGCAAAGTGTCATTTCTTCAGTGTTGTCACATGAAAAGATAGAAGAAAATATTTTCAGAAATGTGAGGGGTGTACTTACTTTTGTAAGATACTGTAAATGTATAATAATATTACATGGAAGTTGAGGGAGTTACATGGTTGCGCTCTGGTCATGTGACCAGTTTGGATCTTGGTAGGGTTCAGGTCTCGCTCACCTCCTTCACCAGTGTCATCTCATACTCCTGCAGCTGCTGCTGGAAGCCGAGGTTGGGGTCGGCGTACGATCGGACCGCCTTCACAGCGTTCAGACAATCTTCCCAGCCAAAGGTCGTCACTGTCATCAGATAGGCGACCACGACCGTCGTACTCCGGGACACCCCGGCCAAGCTGTGCCAAGGAAACCAAAGAGAGTCCTTAGAATTTAGATTGTAAGCTCTTGTTTGAAGGATCAACAAAATACATTCTGATGTACCGTCTCTTTAAAACTGTTTATGTTACTATTATTGCCTCTTTTTTTCCCTACTGTGGAAAAAAATAAAAAATAAATAACAAAATACACCATAAAATATTATTTAAAAAAAACACATAAAAACCTGAAGAGCAAATATATCTCTTTATAAAGCTAAAACATTTTATTTTGGATTGACTAGGGAAGGGTTAAAACTCATGTTTGTTTGTTTATTTTTTGCCATCTGTGTCCCTTTGGAGAGACTTTCCTTCACTTCCTGTCCTGTAGACACATTAGGAAGTGAGAGGAAATACCGTATTTATCAGGGTATGCCGCGCGCCGGCGTATAACGCGCACCCCAAGCTTAGAAAGGGAGTTTAAGGAAAAAAAGAAAACGTACATTTTTGCCCTGCGTCCATCGGCGGCCTTGTCCGGGGTCCGTCTGCGGGCTTGCGCGGGGTCCGTCCAGTCTTGTGGGTGTCCGTCTGCGGCTTCCTTGCGCGGGGTCCGTCCAGTCTTGTGGGTGTACGTCTGCGGCTTCCTTGCGCGGGGTCCGTCCAGTCTTGTGGGTGTCCGTCTGCGGCTTCCTTGAGCGGGGTCCGTCCAGTCTTGTAGGTGTACGTCTGCGGCTTCCATTCGCGGGGTCCGTCCAGTCTTGTGGGTGTCCGTCTGCGGCCTTGCGCGGGGTTCGTCTGCGGCTTCCTTGAGCGGGGTCCGTCCAGCCTTGTGGGTGTCCGTCTGCGGCTTCCTTGCGCGGGGTCCGTCCAGTCTTGTGGGTGTCCGTCTGCGGCTTCCTTGTGCGGGGTCTGTCCAGCCTTGTGGATGTCCGTCTGCGGCTTTGGAGGTGTCCGTCTGCGGCCTCCATCCAGGTGTCAGTCTCCGTCCAGCGCGTCCATCTGCGAGTCCATCCGCACCTTGCCCAGGGTTGCAGCGGTGTTTGTTTTTGGATTTGGCGCCGAGAGGAGCTGGATTTCCTGTGTGTTCGGCTCCTCTTGCGTGGCTGTGGGCGTGGCCGAGCCTAGCCGAATGCGCAGTACACTTGGCTCGGCTCTAGGCTGCGGCGCTCAGAGACAGCGGGGATCGGCGTATATCGCGCACCCACGATTTCCCCCTGATTTTAAGGGGGAAAAAGTGTGCCTTATACGCCGATAAATACGGTACCTCTAACATTAGAGACTTCCCCTTGTAAACATTTCTTGCTGGATCAGGTGACCCCATTGGAAGATTTCTCCTCTATTCCTGTCCTGATGACAACTCAACGTTTAGAAATGTTCTCTTACTTTCAGTCCAGATAACAGCGGTCATCAGAACAGAAAGAGAGAGACTTATCTCCACTTTGGACTGCAGTAAAAAACAACTTACAGGGTTTCAAACCTCTTACCGCTCCATCTAAAAGAAAGACTTTGGGCTCTAGATACACTTTATTTTACAGTACAGTAAAACCTTGGATTGCGAGTAACGCGGTCTCTGAGCGTTTCGCAATACAAGCTGTTTTTAAAACTCGATTTGCGATTGTGTCTCGCAAGACGAGCAGGATTCAAGCCTCTGGGGTGTGCAGTACCGCATGTGGCCAGAGGTGAGGGGGCGCCAGAGACACTCGGAGACGCAGCCATGACTCAACGCGGTTCGGCCAATCAGATGGCCAGAGCACACAAAACGCGGAAGGAAGAGCGGGTGAAGATGGAAGCCCTGTCAGCGGTGAGAGCGCGCCGCTGGAGAGCTTCTTTTTAAGGTAAGTACAGCGAAACCTCAGATCAGGAGCATAATCCATTCCAGGAGAATGCTCGTAGTCCAAAGTACTCGCATATTAAAGCGAGTTTCCCCATTGAAGTCAATGGAAACTAAAATAATTCATTCCGCATTGACTTCAATGTCATGCAATACCGCATGCGGCCAGAGGCGGGGGGGCGCCGGAGAGCCTCGGAACCGGTCGAAAAGGCCCGAAGACACTTTGGCTTTCCGTGCATTTCCCAGCGGCGGCGATTGGCTGCGACCGACGACATTCGGCTCTGGCGCCCACCCACCTCAGGCCAAAAGCGGTACTGCACACCGCTTTGGCCTAAATCGTGCTCGTTTTGCGAGACAACACTCGCAAACCGAGTTACGATTTTTTTTAAATACAGCGCTCGTATTGCGAAGCGCTCGTTAACTGCATTACTCGCAATCCGAGGTTCCACTGTATTCATAATGTGCTAGTATGTGATGCATACTAGCACATTATGTCATTGTCTTTCAGGGTTGTTTTATTTTTTTTAAAGGTTCGGTTTACTAACGATTTATAGTGTCATCAAATTACAGTAATTCTACGTCTGACTCCAATGCATTTTGCTGACTCGGCAAGCACTGTTTGCTCATTTGTAATTAGGAGTCAATAGCAGACACCAATGCTGCGATTAGCCCAGCAACGCCGGGGTCTGCGATTAGCCCAGCAATGCCTGGGTCTGCGATTAGCCCAGCAACGCTGTGGTCTGCGATTAGCCCAGCAATGCCTGGGTCTGCGATTAGCCCAGCAACGCTGTGGTCTGCGATTAGCCCAGCAATGCCGGGGTCTCCGATTAGCCCAGCAATGCCTGGGTCAGCGATTAGCCCAGCAACGCTGTGGTCTGCGATTAGCCCAGCAATGCCGGGGTCTGCGATTAGCCCAGCAACGCTGTGGTCTGCGATTAGCCCAGCAATGCCGGGGTCTGCGATTAGCCCAGCAATGCCGGGGTCTCCGATTAGCCCAGCAATGCCGGGGTCTCCGATTAGCCCAGCCACGCCGGGGTCAGCGATTAGCCCAGCAACGCTGTGGTCTGCGATTAGCCCAGCAATGCCGGGGTCTGCGATTAGCCCAGCAACGCTGTGGTCTGCGATTAGCCCAGCAATGCCGGGGTCTGCGATTAGCCCAGCAATGCCGGGGTCTGCGATTAGCCCAGCAATGCCGGGGTCTCCGATTAGCCCAGCAATGCCTGGGTCAGCGATTAGCCCAGCAACGCCGGGGTCTGCGATTAGCCCAGCAACGACGGGGTCTGCGATTAGCCCAGCAACGCCGGGGTCTGCGATTAGCCCAGCAACGCCGGGGTCTGCGATTAGCCCAGCAACGCCGGGGTCTGCGATTAGCCCAGCAACGCCGGGGTCTGCGATTAGCCCAGCAACGCCGGGGTCTGCGATTAGCCCAGCAACGCCGGGGTCTGCGATTAGCCCAGCAACGCCGGGGTCTGCGATTAGCCCAGCAACGCCGGGGTCTGCGATTAGCCCAGCAACGCCGGGGTCTGCGATTAGCCCAGCAACGCCGGGGTCTGCGATTAGCCCAGCAACGCCGGGGTCTGCAATTAGCCCAGCAACGCCGGGGTCTGCGATTAGCCCAGCAACGCCGGGGTCTGCGATTAGCCCAGCAATGCCGGGGTCTGCGATTAGCCCAGCAATGTCAGGGTCTGCAATTAGCCCAGCAACGCCGGGGACACTGTTAGGAACATCAATTAGGAGCCTAGCAATTCTACCACGTGGTGAGAAGACATCATGGAGGTGAAGTTCCACTTTAAAAAAAAAAGTTCAAAAACTTCTGAATGAAAGTCGCTATCAGAGGAAACGCAGAGCCTATTGTTTTTGATGGAGGGCCGTGACTCATCTTTTCCTCTTATGCATTTTATGACAAATAACCGAGTCGACCTTTCTGCGTTCATCTACAAACATCGCATTTTCCGCAGCAGCGTGGGAACTCTTCTTACATGCGCCACTGTCGGTGTTATTCACAACGCGGTCAGCAAATATCTGTGATTTAGGAGAATATCATAGAAAGACGTGGTGTAGGAACCGGAAAGAATAAAAAGTATAGAATGGCTACAAGTTTAAAACAATGTCTAGATACCTATATATATATATAGTACTGTGCAAAAGTTTTAGGCATGTGTGAAGAAATGCTGTAAAGTAAAAATGCTTTCAAAGATATATATTTTAATTGGTTATTTGTATCGATTTACAAAATGCAATGTGAGCAAACATCTAAAATCAGACCAATATATGATGTGCCCCCCTTTGGTTTCAATTCTTACACTTGCACACTTGGTACACTTGCACAAAGTCAAACATTTTGTAGGTTTACAGTCAGGTGTATGAATAACCAATTAAACAAAATAGGTGCTAATGATCATCAATTTCATATATAGGTGGAAACAGTCATTAACGGATACAGAAACAGCCGTCTAGGAGGCTTAAAGGGTAACTAAAGGTTTGTTTAAAATACTTCCCTCCTCTGTGCAGTTGTTTTTGCCTCCTCTTCTGGGGTCCCTCGGGGGACTTGTGCAGGCGCGCTCCTGTGTCCTGCTGCGTCTATTGACACAGACAGCAGGACTCTGCCCCGCCCCTGGCTCCCACATCACTGGATTTGATTGACAGCAGTGGGAGCCAATGGCTGTGCTGCTATCAATCTATCCAATCAGGACCCGAGACACCGGCTGGAGCTGCTGTGCTCATCCCCGTCGCTGGAAATACCAGGTTCAGGTCAGTAAAAGGTGGGCTCTGGGGGGCTGCTGCATCACAGGATGTTTTTACCTTTAAGCGGAGGTTCACCCAAAAAACAAGTATATAACATTACATTCAGTATACCTCAAACATGTACAGTATGCCGGTGTTTTTTTGGGGGGGGGATGTACATACGGTATTATCTGTATTTTCCTCCCAGGTTCCGGGTACTCACTCCCGCGAGAGTGGGCGTTCCTGTGCAGTGCCGCAATGTCATCTGGGACTTCGCCCATATGATTGGCGTGCCTGAGAAAAACTCCCACCGGCGGATAAGGCGCGTCACGACTTTCCGAAAGTAGCCGAACCGCGAGTCGGCTCTATACGGCGCCTGCGCAGTCAGCTCTACACGGCGCCTAGTTGGTGCGCAGGCACCGTATAGAGCCAACTCGCGGTTCGGCTACTTTCGGAAAGTCGCGACGCATCTTATGCGCCGGGGGGAGTTTTTCTCAGGCACGTCAATCTTATGTGATAGTACTTAAGCCAATGAGTAGCCACAAAGGTGCGGCAGTGACTACAAAACATACTCTGGGTGGGTGAGTATATGGGGCTGGAGGGAGAGCCATTGTCACTACCAGTGGCGGCTGGTGCTCAAAATTTTTGGGGGGTGCAAACGAAAAAGAAAAAAATTGCAGCCTGACTGTGCCCATCAAATGCAGTCACTGTGCCATCAATTGTCCCCACTGTGCCATGCCATCAAACGCAGCCACTGTGCCATCAATTGTCACCACTGTGCCATGCCATCAAACGCAGCCACTGTGCCATCAATTCGCACCACTGTGCCATGCCATCAAACGCAACCACAGTGCCATGCCATCAAACGCAGCCACTGTGCCATCAATTGTCACCACTGTGCCATGCTATCAAACGCAGCCACTGTGCCATGCCATTAAACGCAGCCACTGTGCCATCAATTCGCACCACTGTGCCATGCCATCAAACGCAGCCACTGTGCCATCAATTGTCACAACTGTGCCATGCCATCAAACACAGCACTACCCCATTCAGGTGAAGCAGCCTGCTGGGAATTGGGGGGGGGGGGGTGTTACCACTCCCATGTGACAGTGCTTGAGCCTGTGCAGCCAATCATTGGTCATGTAGGTGGAGCAGTGACACCATCAGACTCTAAAGCTTACTCAGGCTGGATGGGGGAGTATACCTGGCTGGAGGAGGCCATCAGGAAGCATTGTCACCCTTCCATTTAGGTAAAAACGTCTTGCGTGGAAATGATCTTTATTATATCATAACATTTTAGCAAAAATTGAGATTTCCTTTAACAAGCTGAGCTGTGAACACCATTGAGGGGCCTATTTATAAAAAATCAGCAGAAAATAATTGCTGTGACAATTCGTTTTTCTCCTAATTTGCTGCCTCAGCGGATTTCCTCCAGTTTATATAAAGACTCTCATGGACAGAATCGATGTTGCAATGCAGCATAAAAATAATGAAATGTCACAAAAATATTTAACAAAAGGACAAGACACTGAGAAAGTTCCTTCTCCCACCTCCTCCGCCGGATTTATTGGGCTGCGCCCGGTTTAGGACGGCATCATTTGGCAAGATTCACCAAAACTGGCTACAAAGTAGACACATCATTACATTTTTGTTTTCTGCTTTGGCCAGAAATGGACCAGAGCAGCTTTATATAGTGCCTTGAAAAAGTATTCATACCCCTTTAAATTTTCCACATTTTGTCATGTTACAACCAAAATATTTCATTCGGATTTTATGTGATAGAACAACATAAAGTTGCACAATTTTTTTTTTTTTACAAATAAATATCTGGAAAAGTGTGGCGTGCATTTGTATTGATGATGCCAGCAGGTGACCATATTGTCAGGACAGACTGGGTACACACGATTCGATTCCACGACAGCAAAAGTCCGATGTGAGCATTTGAACGGAAATTCAAAGTTTAGACCCATCCAAGTTTTTTCCGACGGAAAATCTTATCGCGTGTACGGGACATAAGGAGGTATGTCAACGCATAGGGACGTACCTGTGTGTCCCTTTAAATTTGCCGCCATGCGGGCACGCCTCCACCACGTGCTCGGTAAGTGTGCCCACGGGTCCCACGTACTCGATGTCTGCCGGGTGCCCGCGATCATGTCCCGGAGTGGCAGAATGGGGAGATTCCTTTGTAAACAAGGCATCTCCCTGTTCTGCCTAGTGACAGGACAGAGATCTACTGCTCCCTATCATCGGGAGCAGTGATCAGTGTCGTGCCACTCGTAGCCCAGCCCCCACACAGTTAGAATCACTCCCTAGGACACACTTAACCCCTTCCTCGCCCCCTAGTGGTTAACCGCTTCCCTGCCAGTGTCGTTTACACGGTAATTAGTGCATTTTTATAGCACTGATTGCTGTATAAATGACAATGGTCCCAAAATAGCGTCAAAAGTGTCCGATGTGTCCGCCATAATGTCACGATAAAAATCGCTGATCGCTGCCATTACTTGTAAAAAAAATAAAAAATTATTAATAAAAATGCCATAAATCTATCCCCTATTTTGTAGATACTATAACTTTTGCGCAAACTAATCAATATACGCTTATTGCGGGGTTTTTTACCAATAGTAGAATATATATCGGTCTAAACTGAGGAAAAAACGTTTTTTTATGGTTTTTGGTATTTATTATATCAAAAAGTAAAAATAAAAGTAAAAATACCACCAAAAGAAAGCTCTATTTGTGGGGGAAAAAAAGGACAGCAATTTTGTTTGGGTGCCACGTTGCACGACCACGCAATTGTCAGTTAAAGCGACGCAGTGCTGTATTGCAAAAAAGTGGCCCGGTCATTGGGTAACCAAATCCTCCGGGGCTGAAGTGGTTAATATAGTAACCACATAACGACTTTATGTTTTAGGTTAACTGCTGCTTAAAATGCCCTCAAAATATAATCCAGGATGACGGCAAGTCAGTGAATTCAGAGACCCCCCCAGCAGAGACCCCCGTCATGTCCGACCACAGGGGGAGCGTCAGGTGACACACCGTCTGCGCACAGCTGACGCACACACAGTGCTATTCAGAGGCTATCCTGGCCAATATCACTCTTATCATCACTGTGGTCTGTGTCACTATATGGGGGGGACTACTACTCACATCATCATCAGTAGTGCCAGCTATAGTACAGTAAATATTTGTGGCAATGTGTAATCGCTAACTCATCGAAGGGACTGCGTTATATCAATGGGTTTTTTCTGCATGCTAGTCTGGTTTTTGTCCAATAGTGAAGAACTCCAAGAGAGACAACCGAACATTCCGACCCTAATATATGGGGGATAAATTCATTATATTATCACATTATTATTATTATACATGTATATAGCTCTGACATATACTGTAGTGCTGTACAGAGAATGCTGAGTCAGTCACATCAGTCTCTGTACCAGAGGAGCTTACACTCTAATGTCCCCCCACAGGTCCTCACTATTATTATTATACATTATATAGCTCTGACATATACCGCAGTGTTGTACGGAGAATACTGAGCCAGTCACATCAGTCTCTGCACCAGAGGAGCTTACACTCTAATGTCCCTCCCACAGTCACACACTATTGTTATTATACATTTAGGCCCGGATTCACAAAGCACTTACGAGATACGCCGCGTAAGTGTAAATATGCGCCGTCGTATCTGTGCGCCGTGCCCACAAACCTAAATACGCCTGAAAATAGGCTTCCTACGACCGACGTAACTTGCCTACGCCGTCGTATCGTGGGCGCATATTTACGCCGGGCGCATTTGCCGCTCCCATAGATTTTCTATGCACATATGTAAATGAGGGAGATACGTCGATTCACAAACGTAGTTGCGCCCGGCGCTTCATATACGCGGTTTGCGTAAGTCGTACGTCCGGCGTAAAGTTTTTCCCCATATAGGAGGCGCAACTCATGCAAAGGTATGGACCAGGGAACACAAGCCGTCGTATCTTTTCTCGTTTACGTTGTACGTGAATATGACTAGGCGTAGGTTACGCTCACGTCGTAGGCAGTGATTCAACGTATCTTAGGCAGTTGTTTCGACGTGATTCTGAGCATGCGCACTGGGATGCGGCCACGGGACGGCGCATGCGCCGTTCATTTTAAGTACTTCTATGGCGCTTGGCCCATCATTTGCATGGGGTCATGCCTCATTAGCATGGCTCACGCCCACTTCCACCTACACTGACTTACGCCGAGGAAACCCAGCGTATCTTTAAGAGCGAGTGGGAGCGAGTGCTTTGTGAATCCAGTGCTTGCCTCTGTGCGCTGCGCCGGCGTAGCGTAAAAGAGATATACGCTACGGCGACATAAATATGCGCCGATGTATGTGAATCCGGGCCTTACTGTATATAGCACTGACATTAACCGTAGTGCTGTACAGAGAACACTGAGCCAGTCACATCTCTGCACCAGAAGAGCTTACACTCTAATGCCCCCCCCCCCCCCCACAGTCACTCACTATTATTATACATTTAAAGAGCTCCTCTCCGCTATGACTGAACAGCTTGGGGTGGATACTGACCAGTGTACCAGGCATACTCCTCCATGCAGACGACACTCGTGGATGAATTTGATGCATTTTTTAAAATGTTGAATTCTACCAAAGAAAACAGAATAAGATAAGAGAGATGATTAGAGAAATGATTGGAATGTCTGTCTGGTCACATGATGAGATATCTGGTTTGTCATCAATGGGGGAAATAAAATTACAACTGACAATCCCCACAATGTGCCTTTTTTCTCCATCTGACTGGATAAATATCATAAATATGTGTGTATATATATATATATATATTATTATTATATCATTATTATATGTATTTCCATCCATTTATAATTTGTCCTTTTTCCCCGCAGTCTGCTCCATCTTACACACTTCACACACTTATAGCCAGATTCAGAAAGACTTACGACGGCGTATCAGTAGATACGCCGTCGTAAGTCCGAATGCGCCCCGTCGTATCTTTAAGCGTATTCTCAAACTGAGATACGCTTCTCTGTTGCTAAGATACGACCGGCGTAAGTCTCCTACGCCGTCGTATCTTAGCTGCCTATTTACGCCGGCCGCTAGGGGCGTGTACGTTGATTTACGCGTCAAATATGTAAATGAGCAAGATACGCCGATTCACGAACGTACGTACGCCCGTCGCAGTAAGATACGCTGTTTACGTAAGAGATACGCCGGCGTAAAGATAAACCACCAAAAAGATGGCAAAGTCCATGCAAGGTATGGACGACGGAACAGCCGTCGTATTTTACGTCGTTTGCATAAGCGTACGTGAATGGGGCTGGGCGTAGATTACGTTCACGTCGAAAGCATTGAGCCGACGTCGTTACGTAGGGAGTATTTGCGACGTGATTCTGAGCATGCGCAAGCATGCGCCGTACCAACGGCCCTCATTTACATGGGGTCACGGGTAATTTACATGGAGCACGCCCCCTACCTGCCTATTTTGAATTAGGCTGGGTTACGCCGGGCCATTTGCGCTACGCCGACGTAACTTAGGAGGCAAGTGCTTTGTGAATACAGTACTTGCCTCACCATGTTATGGCGGCGTAGTGCAAATGGGATGCGCTACGCCGACCTAAAGAAGCGCCGCTCTACCTGAATCCGGCTATTAGTGACTTTGTCTAGTCTGAGATGATCTCTTCAGTTTGTTGCAGGCAGGAGGAAGCATTTTCTCAGTCTCCCCTCCCCGAATAATCAGACTGTACATGATAACATTGTAGCAAGTCACAAGGTGAGTGTCAGACATTTTACTTTACATTTTACAGATTTTACTTTCATATTTTAGTAGAGGAATAAGCTATGACTTTCCTGCAGGAGGACAAGGGACCCTCATGGGGGGTGTGCTGTGCTCCTTCTTACTATCAGAGACATGGGTAGATTCTGGTCTATGGGTCATGTAACCTCAGACATTGGTATTATTTGTATGCGGCCATTCTCTCAGAATTTCAGGAAGTTGCCGTCAGCTGAGTCTCTGGTTTGCTGACAGCTTCAAAATTTCCCCAGAAATCATTCCTCCAATAAATGTGACCGTGATTGCTGCTTAAGACAACAAGACCGTCTGCCCCATATCACATGACCCCCACCAGGAACTGCCCTGAATAATGGGGCTTCCCCACCGTAATCTGCCCCATATCACATGACCCCCACCAGGAACTGCCCTGAATCATGTGACTCCTCCACTATTATCTGCCCCATATCACATGACCCCCACCAAGAACTGCCCTGAATCATGTGACTCCTCCACTATTATCTGCCCCATATCACATGACCAACATCAGTAACTTCCCTGAATCATGTGACTCCTCCACTATTATCTGCCCCATATCACATGACCCCCACCAGGAACTGCCCTGAATAATGGCGCTTCCCCACCGTAATCTGCCCCATATCACATGACCACCATCAGTAACTGCCCTGAATCATGTGACTCCTCCACTATTATCTGCCCCATATCACATGACCCCCACCAAGAACTGCCCTGAATAATGGCGCTTCCCCACCGTAATCTGCCCCATATCACATGACCCCCACCAGGAACTGCCCTGAATCATGTGACTCCTCCACTATCTGCCCCATATCACATGACCCCCACCAAGAACTGCCCTGAATCATGTGACTCCTCCACTATCATCTGCCCCATATCACATGACCCCCACCAGTAACTGCCCTGTATAATGAAACTTCCCCACTATCATCTGCCCCATATCACATGACCCCCACCAGTAACTGCCCTGAATTATGGGACTCCTCCACTATCATCTGCCCCATATCACTGACATGACCACGACCTGCCCTGAATTATGGGACTCCTTGACTATCAGTTGCCCCATATTGCCTGACCCCCTCCAGTAACTGCCCTGAATCATGTGACACCTCTCTGACTCTAAACGCCCCTCCATGTAACAGTCGGTGTCCAGGCATTTGCAGGAGTTTAGTGGTGGGGCGTTCAGACTCGGTTCACACTTGTGTGATCACAGATTTTGCATGTGGACACAGAATAATATGGCGTTAAACTGGCAGTAATGCACACAGAAGTAAATGGCGTTAAACTGGCAGTAATGCACAAAACTATATGGCATTAAACTGGCAGTAACGCACAAAACTATATGGCATTAAACTGGCAGTAATGCACAAAACTATATGGCATTAAACTGGCAGTAACGCACAAAACTATATGGCATTAAACTGGCAGTAATGCACACAGAAGTAAATGGCGTTAAACTGGCAGTAATGCACAAAACTATATGGCATTAAACTGGCAGTAACGCAAACAGAAGTAAATGTGACTTGATGGACTTTTGTCTTTTTTCAACCTCATCTACGGTGTAACTATGTGATTCGCACCACATTGCTTTACAGATCACATGCAATGTCTGTGCAATGCGATTTCAGCCATACAAACTGTATGGCTTAAATTGCATCGCATTCGCACCAAAATGGCGCAGGACCCTTTTTTTTTAGGTCCGCATTGGAATCAGATTGCATGGGTGTTCCCACCTATGCGATCCGATTCTTGCACCATTTCACACTGCAATCTGCGAACCGACCTGGGGGTGTCATTAAAGCGGAGGTTCACCCATAATATTAACTTTGTATTAACACGATCTACGGAGCTTATACTTTTACAAATGACTGTTGTTATTTTTAGTTTCTATTAGCTAGATTCATAAAGAGTTAGGCCGGCGTATCAGTAGATACGCCGACCTAACTCGGAATCTGCGCCGACCTAAGTTTAAGTGTATTCTCAAACAGAGATACACTTAAACCTATCTAAGATACGACGGCTTGCGCCGTCCTATCTTAGGGTGCAATATTTAGGCTGGCCGCTAGGTGGCGCTTCCATTGCGTTCGGCGTAGAATATGTAAATCACTAGATACGCCTATTCACGAACGTACGTCCACCCGTCGCAGTAAAGATACGCTGTTTCCGTAAGAGATAGGCCGCCTAAAGATAAACATGCCCCCTAGGTGGCGTAGCCAATGTTAGGTATGAACGTCGTTCCCGCATCGAAATTTGAAAATTTTACGTTGTTTGCGTAAGTCGGCCCTGAATAGGGCTGGACGTAATTTACGTCCACGTTGAAACCAATACGTCCTTGCGGCGTACTTTGCCGCAATGCACACTGGGATATGTACACGGACGGCGTGACGTCAATCACGTCGGGTCACAGTTAATCTACATAAAACACGCCCCCCACATCCTCATTTGAATTTGGCGCGCTTACGCAGGCCTATTCACGCTACGCCGCCGTAACTTAGCAGGCAAGTACTTTGTGAATACAGTACTTGCCTAGCTAACTTACGGTGGCGTGGTGTAAATACAATACGCTACGCCGCCGCAACGATGCGCCCACCTACCTGAATCCAGCTATATGTAATTACCGAGATTCTAAGGTATTTGCTGTGACTTCCGGGTATTCTTCCCCGCGGGAGTGGGCGTATCTCTCCCTTTCCCCGACGCCCCAGTGTGTGCTTGGACCTGTCCGCAATGTCTCCTGGGAGTTCTGTGTCATGATTCCCAGGAGACGATCTGTAGCACTAGTATTCTAAATCTCGTGCTATCTCCCTCGTCACGTGACTCGACAAGCGGGTCACGTGACGAGGGCGGATCCAAAATCGCCATTTCAAATGAGGGAACACAGGTAGAACACAGGTAGACACCAGTTGTCATGGTAACCCTGAAGTGTTGACGGAGCAGCTCACGCTGCTCGCCGTCAACACGGCGCATGCGCAAAATACTGCGGTGCAAGACAGCGCACGCGCGAGATACTGCGGTGAATGCTGGGAATACTAGCGTATTTTTTATAAGTTTATCTTTCAGATGGATAAAGATTGGATCGGTTTCGAAGCGGCTAGCAAGTGAGTGTTTTGATTTTATCTGTACCCCTATTAAATGCACACCAAAAGAAAAAAACGAGAAACCGCGGAACCTCCACTTTAACGTTACATTGACACCCCCAGCGGTTCGCAGATGTCACTGGCCCAGATTCAAGAAGCAATTGCGTCTGCGTAACCATAGTTACGCAGCGCAATTGCTTACTTGCGCCGGCGTAACGACTTCTCCTGATTCAGAGAGCTCGTTACGCCGACTGCAGCCTAAGATATGCGTGGCATAAGGCTCTTATGCCCGCATATCTTAGGCTGCATTCTTACACAGGCCGCTAGGTGGCGTTCCCGTTGTGGTCAGCGTATAGTATGCAAATTGCATACTAACGCCGATTCACAACGTTACGCGAGCCCTGCGTACGCAGTTTACGTCGTTTGCGTACGTCGGGTTTCGCGTAAGGCTGCACATGCTAATAGCAGGGGCAGCCAATGCTAAGGATACCCGTCGTTCCCGCGTCGCGAAATTTAAAATTTACGTAGTTTGCGTAAGTGAATCGTGAATGGCGCTGGACGCCATTCACGTTCACTTTGAAGCAAATGACGTCCTTGCGACGTCATTTACCGCAATGCACGTCGGGAAAGTTTCCCGACGAAGCATGCGCTCTACGCTCGGCGCGGGAACGCGCCTAATTTAAATGATTCCCGCCCCCTACGGGATCATTTACATTAGGCGCCCTTACGCAGGGCATTTTTGAGGAGCGCCCACGCAAATTACGTGGCTACTGCTTCATGAATGAAGCGTAGCGCAAATAATTTGCGTAGGCGCAGGGTAAAAAGGGTACACTGCGCCTCCGTAAGGAGCGCGCAGCTGTACCTGAATCTACCCCAGTGTGAACCAGTGTGCAATTCAGGTGCGATGTGGGAACCGGCACTGAATCGCAGCCGCGCGAACCGGGACTTAGAGGCAGAAAAATAACATCACTTGCGCATTTTGAAGAGGAGCATTTGGGCTGAACAGAACGCACAAGCGCACATTTACACTAGGCATGTTTATGCACGTTTGTTCGCCCTTTAATACATTCTGATGGACAGAATAAATGAATTTTCCGGCCAATAGAATGCATTAACGCCAAACGTGTGAACACGCAAAAACAAGTTTTTTTTTTCCTGCAGATTTATTTCCTATAGGTTGAAAAGACGTCTTGTGTTCATGTGACCTTAAACTGCGAACGCGCTGCATATTGTTTTCGGTATCGTGGTCTCCGTCAGCTCCATCCATGATGATAAACGATGATGATGATGATTTCTTACTATTTTGGCACACGGGGATCCCCGGTGGGTCTGGTTTGTAGCTGTATGGGAGCTGCAGTGTGACATTTGCCGGGGTGCAGGATGTGGCGAGCATGACACGCGATTGGTTGTGGTGGAGAGGCTCGGTGGGGACAGGAAGTCAGCCAGAAGATGAAGAGTGTAGACGGTGAGTCCTCCCCCCCCCCCCCCCCCCCCGGTGTGTCTGCTGGGAGTCCCTGCAGACCGACTTCATGCAGATCCTGTCTTCAGGAGGGCATATCGCTGGCCATACACACAGCAATTTTCACCGATTTCAAATGCTGACACAATCAAAGGCAATTGGAAGAACGAAGGCCAATGACCGAAGATACAAACTACTGCGGGAAATCTCACCATTGTGGGAGGGGCAGAGACAAACTACTGCAGGGAAATCTCACCATTGTGGGAGGGGCAGAGACAAACTACTGCAGGGAAATCTCACCATTGTGGGAGGGGCAGAGACACAAACTACTGCAGGGAAATCTCACCATTGTGGGAGGGGCAGAGACACAAACTACTGCAGGAAATCTCACCATTGTGGGAGGGGCAGAGACACAAACTACTGCAGGAAATCTCACCATTGTGGGAGGGGCAGACACAAACTACTGCAGGAAATCTCACCATTGTGGGAGGGGCAGAGACACAAACTACTGCAGGAAATCTCACCATTGTGGGAGGGGCAGAGACACAAACTACAGCAGGGAAATCTCACCATTGTGGGAGGGGCAGAGACACAAACTACTGCAGGAAATCTCACCATTGTGGGAGGGGCAGAGACACAAACTACTGCAGGGAAATCTCACCATTGTGGGAGGGGCAGAGACACAAACTACTGCAGGAAATCTCACCATTGTGGGAGGGGCAGAGACACAAACTACTGCAGGGAAATCTCACTATTGTGGGAGGGGCAGAGACACAAACTACTGCAGAGAAAACTCATCACTGGGATCTCTAAGGGATATAAGCATCTAGTAGCTGATTTAACCCAGTCTTCCGACAGGCTTCCAACGGTCGCATCCATCGCGTTACGATTTTCCGAAAGTAGCCGAACGTCGGTGCACAGGCGCTGTATAGAGCCGCACCGACGTTCGGCTTCTTTCGGCTACGAGTGACGCGATGGATGCGACCGTCGGAAGCCTGTCGGAAGACTGTTAATCAAGAAGGAACGCCCGCTCCCGAAGACCCATACTCGGAAGCGGCGGAGAAGATCGCTCTCTACAACGGTAAGTACTGCTCGGATTTAAAAACAACTAGCCGATTCCCCTAGATTAAATGTGCATCAATCTACGGGTAAAAAAAAATTTATGGGTGAACTCCCGCTTTAAGTTTTCTTTGTTTTAGCAACACACACACTGCCACAAAAACAAGCCATTCTATACAACGTTATCCAATGATGAATAAATAACAATGTTTCTCTTCCCTGCTCATGCAATTATCATATTATGTTTTTTTTGCTTATAAACAGGAAAATAAGACGAGAAGCTGGTCTGGTATTCATCAGATATTTCCTGTACTTAAAGAACATGAAAAGGCCCCCTAAAGCAGAGGTGTGCCTTAGGTGAGAAAGCCACTTCCTGGCACAGCGGCTGGCAGCGTCAAACTCCACATCAATGGCGTCCTCGAGTGCGAATGCCTTTCTGGGAAGAGACTCGTGTGACAAAAATTGGATGACAAAGTTTCCAGTCCATCGGGTGATTACCAATGGACTGGAAACCCTGCGACGCCCCATTTATTATATAATAAAAAGGCATAAACCCGCCATCATAAATAAAAAAAATGTAAACTGTTCTATAAATAGTATAACATACACAATAAACTATTCTTAGATACGATATTTACCGCAATGCTCGTATATATGAATAATACAGGGGAAACTCGAAAGATTTGAATATCTTGCAAAAGTTCATTTATTTCAACTTAAAAGGTGAAACTAATATATGAGACTCATTACATGCAAAGCAAGATTATGGTTTACAGCTCATGAAAACCCCAAATCCACAATCTCAGAAAATTAGAATATTGTGAAAAGGTGCAATATTCTCTGCTCAAAGTGTCCCACTCTAATCAGCTAATAACGCCATAACACCTGCAAAGGGTTCCTGAGCCTTTAACCACTTGCCCACCGGGCCTATTCTGGCACTTCTCTCCTTCATGTAAAAATCAAATTTTTTTTGCTAGAAAATTAATCAGAACCCTCAAACATTATATATGTTTTTTTAGCAGACATCCTAGGGAATAAAATTGCAGTCATTGCAACTTTTTTTCTCGCACGGTATTTGCGCAATAATGTTTCAAACACCTTTTTTTGGGAAAAAAAACGGTTTCATGAATTTAAAAAATAACAAAACAGTAAAGTTAGCCCAATTTTTGTTGTATGACGATGTTACACCGAGTAAATAGATACCTAACATGTCACGCTTTAAAATTGCGCACACTCATGGAATAGCGCCAAACTTCGGTACTTCAAAATCTCCATAGGCGACGCTTTAAATTTTTTTACAAGTTACTATTTTCGAGTTACAGAGGAGGTCTAGTGCTAAAATTATTGCACACGCTCTAACGCACGCAACAATACCTCATATGTGGGGTTTCAATGGCGTTTACATATGTGGGCGGGACTTGCATGCGCGTTCGCTTCTGCGCGCGAGCTACCGGGGATAGGGGCGTTTTAAAAAAAATGTTTTCATTTTATTTTTATTTTACTTAATTTTTTTATTTTTACACTTTTATTTTTAATTTTTTTATCACTTCTTTTCCTATTACAAGGAATGTAAACATCCCTTGTAATAGGAATGGTGTGTGACATGTCCTCTTTATGGAGAGATGTGGGGACAATAAGACCCCACATCTCTCCTCCAGTCTTACAAGCATGAAATCGGTGAAAAAAGATTCACTGATCTCACACCGACAGCCGCGATTGCGGCTTTGTTTACTTCCGGGTACCGGGCGTGACGTCATAACGTCGCGCCCGGGCCTCCGACGGTCATAGAGATGACTGTGACCGTCTGGTCACCAGTCATCTCTATGGTTCTGCAGCGAGCGCCGGCCGATTCGCTCTCCGGGCCCCCGATGGCACGGGAGAGCCCGGAGAAGCACCAGATGGCGGCGGGAGGGGGGGGACATCCCCTCCCACTGCCTATAAGAACGATCAAGCGGTGGAACTGCTGCTTTGATCGTTCTTATTGTGCACAGAATCGCCGGCTGAAGACGGTGATATCTGAATGATGCCTGTAGCTGCACCCATCATTCAGATATCACAGCACAAAGTGAAGGACGTCATAGTTGTGCAGGAAACCATCATTGACACCCTGCATAAGGAGGGAAAGCCTCAAAAGATAATTGCAAAAGAAGTTGGATGTTCCCAAAGTGCTGTATCAAAGCACATTATTAGAAAGTTATGTGGAAGGGAAAAGTGTGGAAGAAAAAGGTGCACAAGCAGCAGGGATGAGCGCAGCCTGGAGAGGATTGTCAGGAAAAGGCCATTCAAAAGTGTTGGGGACTTTCACAAGGAGTGGACTGAGGCTGGAGTCAGTGCATCAAGAGCCACCACACACAGACGGATCCGGGACATGGGCTTCAAATGTCGTATTCCTCTTGTCAGGCCTCCTGACTAGGGTTGAGCGAACCCAAACTGTAAAGTTCGGGTTCGGTACGGACTTTGTTTTTTTTTTGTACCCGGGCCCGAACCCGGACAATTTGCTGTGAGTTCGGGTCCGGTGTTCGGCAATGTAATGGCGGGCTGCAGGGCAGCCAATCACCATTTGTTTTACTCCTGTGACTAAGAAGCCATCACAGCCATGCCTACTAATGGCATGGCTGTGATTGGCCAGTGCAGCATGTGACCCAGCATGTGACCCAGCCTCTATATAAGCTAGAGGGACATAGCACAGTTCGTCACTCTGCTTTAGATAGGGTAGGGTATTTAACAATACTCATTCCCTATGTGATCGAGTATGGGGTACATTGTACTCACCACAAAAAAAGTAAAAAATAATTAAAGACAGGAGGCAGTTTTTGACAATTCCTTTATGTAGATCCATCATCACTCACGACGCCTGCTGCACCACGACTCTGCCCGCGACGAAGGCTTACTGCCGAATGCCCGTTCTGCCGTTTGACAGTTCTTAAATAGGTAAGGGGCGGGGCCACCTCGTGATGTCACCTGGTGGCACCGCCCGTGTGATGTCACCAACCAAACATCCCACGGTGCGCTTTTCGCAAATTCGAGTGTTCGCTGAACGGGTGAACAGGCAATGTTTGGATCCAAATTTTGCTCGGCTCGAACTGTTTGCCCAACTCTACCCGCTGGTACACTGCGCTGCACCCAAACCGCGACACATCAGTATGAAAGGGGCCTAAAACACAGGCAGTGAGAAGGCATCATATCGCCTCTCCACTGCCTGTCTACAGCCTCTGAAAAGCACCTGGAATGTTGCAATGGTCACAATGTTTCAACGATCAACAGCAATATTAAATTCATTTGTTAATTTTTTCTATATACAAGGGCCCGGATTCAGAAAGGAGATACGGCGGCGTATCTCCAGATACGGCGCCGTAATTTAAAATGTGCGCCGTCGCATCTTTACGCCGATTCACAAAGCTAGATACGCCTAAAAACATGGCTTCAGCCGTCCGACGTAACTTGCCTACGCCGGCGTATCGTGGGCACATAGTTACGCTGGACGCATTCGGCGTTCCCATTAAAAAATATGCAAATGAGTAAGATACGCTGATTCACTAACGTAGTTGCGCCCGGCGTATCAATATACGTCGTTTACATAAGGCGCCTGACCGGCGTAAAGTTATCCCTGCTATATGAGGCACAGCCAATGTTAAGTATGGACGTCGGAACAGCGTCGAATTGTACACGTTTTACGTCGTTTGCGTAAGTCGCCCGTGAATGGGGCTGGGCGTAGGTTACGTTCACGTCGACTAAGCATTGAGCGGGCGTAATTTATTTTGACAATTCGACGTGATACTGAACATGCGCCGTTCGTTAAGCGCGTCATTTACGTGGGGTCACGAATCATTTACATACAACACGCCCCCTACCAGCCTAGTTTGAATTAGGCGGGCTTACGCCGGCCCATATACGCTACGCTGCCGTAACTAAGGACGCAAATTGTTTCTGAATACGGTACTCGTCTGACCTAGTTACGGCGGCGTAGCGCATATGAGATGCGCTACGCCCGCAGAAAGATACGCGATTCTTTTCTGAATCCGGGCCAAAATGTGTCGATTTTTGTCTTGTGATGAGATTCATGTCGCCTGAAAAGACTGCAGATATAAAAGATCTGAGGTCAGGAGTGAGACGGTCATTGGATAATAGAAATTGGATAACAATGTACCCCGCACATGACCCCCCAGCTGATTGGGGCATTTCGGAGAAGGGAAGTGGTTTGAGATTCCCCGGCCAGTCGATTCGAGGGAGAAGGGAGGAAGTGAGCCTTCACAGAACTGGCACTCGGTTCACAGAAGAGGACACGGGGGGCCGAGACCACGTTACCGGCCAGAGCCGACCCAATCCGCAGCCCTGCTGGATAGAACGAAACTTGTCATGTCAGGAAAAACCTCAGAGTTATAGAGAAGATTGAAACAATGTAGAAATTGGCTTTGCTTTTCAAACTCATTGCACCATAGGGATCAGCAGGGGAGAGTCAGCTGATTGATACATGGGGGAGAATTAGTCCACCCCCTAGGATTTAGCTGCATGGAGTCACAAAGACCCCAAACACAGGGAATAAGTCCCATTAGTGCTCCCCCTACTTCAGAGTCTCCATCAGAGCCCCCTCATATCAGAGTCTCTATCAAAGTCTCCTTTACATCAGAATCTTCCCTTACATAAGTGTCTCCATTAGCGCCCCTTTATATCAGAGTTCCTATTAAAGACCCCCTTACAAAGGATCCCCCCTTACATAAGAGTCTCCTTAGTAAAAGTCTCTATAAAATTCCCCTTTACATCAGAGTCCCCATCAAAGCCCCCCTTACATCAGAGTCCCCATTAGAGCCCCTATATATCAGAGTCACTATCAAAGTCTCCCTTACATAGGATTCCCCATTACATCAGAGTCCCTAACGAAGTCCCCTTTACATAGAATTCCCCCTTACATAAGAGTCTCCTTAATAAAAGTCCCTATCAAATACCCCCTTACAGCAGAGACCCCCCTACATCACAGTCCCTATTAAAGTCCCCTTTACATCAAATTCCCCCTTACATCAGAGTCCTCCCTTACATAAGTGTCTCTATTAGAGCCCCTTTGCGTATCTAATAAAGTCCCCCCCCCCCCCATTACATAGAAATCACCCTTACATCAGAATCCCTATTAAAGTCCCCCTCACATAGGATTCCCGCTTACATCAGAGTCCCAGTCAAATTCCCCCTTAGATCGGTGACCCGCTTACATCAGAGTCCCCATCAAAGCCCCTTTACAACAGATTCCCCATGAGAGCCCCCCCCCTTAAATCACAGTCCCTATTGAAGTCCTTCTTACATCAGAGTCTCCCTTACATTAGTACTGCCTAACATAAGAGTCCCCATTAGAGTCCCTTGACATCAGCGTTCCTATCAAAGTCCCCCTTACATAAGAGTCCCTATCAAAGTCCCCCTTACATAAGAGTCCCTATCAAAGTCCCCCTTACATCAGAGTCCCTATCAAGGTCCCCCTTACATCAGAGTCCCTATCAAGGTCCCCCTTACATCAGAGTCCCTATCAAGGTCCCCCTTACATCAGAGTCCCTATCAAGGTCCCCCTTACATCAGAGTCCCTATCAAGGTCCCCCTTACATTAGTGTCCCTATCAAAGTCCCTTTTACATCAGAGCCCCCCTTACATGTGAGTCCCTTCTTACATCAGACAGTCAGACAAAATCGGGCCGTAGTTTTCTTTTCTTTTCCTTTCCTACAGGTATAGACCTAGTTATACTAATCTTTCATCCATTCTCTAAGGGCCAGATTCACGTAGAATTGCGGCGGCGTAACGTATCGTAGATACGTTACACCGCCGCAAGTTTTCATTGCAAGTGCCTGATTCACAGAGCACTGAAAACCTACGCTGGCAGCCTCCGGCGCAAGCGGGCCAATTTAAATGGGCGTGTGCCATTTAAATTAGGCACGCTCCCGCGCCGGACCTACTGCGCATGCTCCGTTTCTTAACTCCCGCCGTGCTTTGCGCGCCGTGACGTCATTTCTTCGAACGGCGACACGCGTAGCGTACTTCCGTATTCCCGGACGGCTTACGCAAACGACAATATTTTTTAAATTTCGACGCGGGAACGACGGCCATACTTTACACAGCAATACGCTTGCTGTGTAAAGTTAGGGCACCAAAAAAATAGTGTAACTATGCGACGGGAAACTATACTAGCGGCGACGTAGCGAACGCGAAAATCCGTTGTGGATCGCCGTAACTCCTAATTTGCATACCCGACGCTGGTTTACGACGCAAAATCCCCCCAGCGGCGGCTGCGGTACTGCATCTTAAGATCCGACAGTGTAAAACAATTACACCTGTCGGATCTTAGTGCTATCTATGCCTAACTGATTCTATGAATCAGGCACATATAGAACAACAGATACGACGGAGTATCAGGAGAAACGCCGTCGTATCTGCTTTGTGAATCTGGCCCTTAATTCTTACATTTGTTGTTTTGTACAGCCAGTATGAAGGAGAATTAGTGATAAAAAGACTTGTGGGTTTACCCAAATACTTTCTACATACTCATTCTTAATGGTCTACCTAACTGGGGGCGTGGCAGGGGGTGTGTCCTTTGCCTTCACACCTGTGTTGGGAGGTATGCACGTGCGCTCTACTGTTTTTTCCTGCCAGTGACTTCCTGTCCAAGTGACAAACTCTCCCCACAATTCACTTCCTGGTGTCACCATGACAGGAAGTTAGTGGAAATTTCCCCACAGGGGAACACAGTGGGGTAGATTCAGGTACATTTGCACCTTTTTTTACGAAGGCGCAGCGCACCGTTTTGCCGCTGCGCCTCCGTAAATTACCTGCGCTACGCTCGATTCACGGAGCAGTAGCTCCGTAAATTGCGTGGGCGCACCTGAAAAATGCCTGGCGTAAGAGCGCGCAATTGAAATGATCTCGTAGGGGGCGTGGATCCTTTAAATTAGGCGCGTTCCCGCGCCGAGCGTAGTGCGCATGCTCCGTCGGGAAACTTTCCCGACGTGCATTGCGGTAAATGACGTCGCAAGGACGTCATTTGCTTCAAAGTGAACGTGAATGGCGTCCAGCGCCATTCACGATTCACTTACGCAAACGACGTAATTATCAAATTTCGCGACGCGGGAACGACGGGTATACGTAGCATTGGCTGCCCCTGCTAATAGCATGGGCAGCCTTACGCAAAAACCGACGTACGCAAATGACGTAAACTGCGTACGCAGGGCTCGCGTACGGTTGTGAATCGGCGTTGGTATGCAATTTGCATACTCTACGCTGACCACTACGGGAACGCCACCTAGCGGCCTGCGTAAGAATGCAGCCTAAGATATGACGGCATAAGGAGGCTTATGCCAGGCATATCTTAGGCTGCAGTCGGCGTATCGAGGTTCCTGAATCAGGAGCATTCGATACGCCGGGGGAAGTAAGCAATTGCGCTGCGTAACTATGGTTACGCAGGCGCAATTGCTCTCTGAATCTACCCCCGTAATGTCAACTTAACAGAGGTTCCAACCCTTTCCTATTTTATCGAGAGCTGTAAGTACAGTTTTGGCTGGAGTCAGGTTTTTACGACTTTCTAAATGTTGCTTGAATCTCCCATTAAGTGTGACATTTATTTCATAGTACATTACCACAAAGCGGGCCAATGCAAGGAGACAACGAGACGTGTGAGAAACAAAGTGTGAGAAGGAACACGATTTCACACATAGGACATACAGACAGAGCGCACAACGGCGAGACGGCGGACATGACAGCGAAACACAGAATTATACCCACATATCATTTATCAGGAGAACTTACCTACTTGGGCAAATGGCACCCACTTTATTTCACTATATATTTATATATATATTTATATAGCTCTGACATATGCCGCAGTGCTGTACAAAGAACGCTGATGCCGGGTACACACGAGAGGATTTATCCGCGGAAACGGTCCTCCGGACCGTATCCGCGGATAAATCCTCTGGCAGATTTTGATCTCCTGGTTGTACTAACCAGGAGATCAAAATCCCCGCGGCGACGTACGCGACGCTGTCATATAAGGATATCCACGCATGCGTCGAATCATTACGACGCATGCGAGGGATGGGTTCGGACGGATCGATCCGGTGAGTCTGTACAGACCACCGGATCGATCCGCTGGAGCCGATTCCAGCGGATAGATTTCTTAGCATGCTAAGAAATTTTTATCCGCTGGAAATCGGTCGGTCCGAAATATATCCACGGATAAATATCCGCTGGATCGTACACACCAGCGGATCTATCCGCTGAAACCGATCCGCGGATCAATTTCAGCGGATCGATCCTCTCGTGTGTACGGGGCCTGAGACGTTCGCATCAGTCTCTATACCAGGGGAGCTTACACTCTAATGTCCTCCACAGTCACTGGCCCGGATTCAGACAGAATTGTCTATCTGTGGGCGGGCGTAACGTATCTCAGATACGGTACGCCGCTGTAACTTAGGGCGCAAGTTCCGTATGCAGAAAGAACTTGCGCCCTTAGTTACGGCGGTGTTACGTCTGTGGTCCGGCGTAAGGCCGCCTAATTCAAATGGGGATGATGTGGGCGTGTTTTATTTAAATGAATGGTGACCCCATGCGCCGTTCGTGAAAGAATCCCAGTGCGCATGCTCGAAATTACGCCGCAAATCGTCATTGCTTTAGACGTGAACGTAACTTACGTACAGCCCTATTCGCGAACGACTTACGCAAACGACGTAACATTTTCAAAACTCGACGCGGGAACGACGTCCGTACTTAACATAGGATACCCCTCATGTAGCAGGGGTAACTTTACGCCGGAAAAAGCCGAACGTAAACGACGTAACAAAATGCACCGGGCGGACGTACGTTTCTGAATCGGCTTATCTACCTAATTAGCATATTCATCACGTAAATATACGGAAGCGCCACCTAGCGGCCAGCGTAAATATGCTACGATACGACGGTGTAAGACACTTACGCCGGTCGGATCTTAGGGAAATCTATGCGTAACTGATTCTCTGAATCAGGCGCATAGATACGACGGCCCGCATTTAGAGATACGCCATCGTATCTCCTTTCTGAATCCAAGCCACACACTATAAATATTTTACAGTATATAGCTCTGACATATGCCGCAGTGCTGTACAGAGAACACTGGGCCAAATCCACAGCCCCGCAGCGCAACGTAACTTAAGTGATTTAAGTTACACTGCCGCAAATTTCCTAAGTTAGGTATCGATCCACAACACACTTACCTGGAAATTTGCAGCGGTGTAACTCAAATCCGTCCGGCGCAAGGCGTGCCGAATCTAATGGGGCGAGTCCCATTTAAATTAGGCGCGCTCCCGCGCCGGACGTACTGCACATGCTCCGTCGGGTAACTTACCCGACGTGCATTGTGCTAACTGACGTCGCTCCGACGTCATTTGCTTAGACGTTAACGTAAATGGCGTCCAGCGCCATTCACGAACGTCTTACGCAAACGACGTAGAGTTTAAAATTTCGACGCGGGAACGACGGCCATACTTAATAGGGCTTAGTCAAATAGGACTCAGCCCTATTTTTACGCGGCGTAACTCGACGTAAACGACGTAGATTTAGCGCAACGGGCCCGTCGGAAAGTTTGTGGATCGCCGTAAGTGTTCATTTGCATATTCTAGGCCGGCCGCAATGGCCTCGCCACCTAGCGGCCGGCCTAGAATTGCATCCTTGAGATCCGACAGTGTAATTCAATTACACATGTCGGATCTTCTGCCTATCTATGGTAAACTGATTCTGTGGAAACAGGGATACGACGGCGTATGAGTAGATACGCCGGCGTATCCCTTTTGTGGATAACCCCCACTGAGCCTTTCACAACAGGCTCTGCACCAGAGAAGCTTACACTCTAATGTCCTCCCCATAGTCACACACTATTATTATTATACAGTTACATAGCTGACATATGCTGCAGTGCTGTACAGGGAACTCTGAAATTACAAACAATAATATTTGGGGGAATTTCACGTTTCTTTCATGATTTTCTCATTTTCATACTGTTCACAATTCCCCCTGGTGGTGAAATGAAGACAGTGCAGCTCTCTGGACTATAAATGGCAGGAAATGGTGTCGGTATTTTGGGTGAAGAACTGACACAGATGCTCCGAGTTCCCCTGAAAATGTCGCAGCCTCAGAGCACAACGGTCACCCAGCCACAGCGTTTCCACGTGACACGCCACCAACTACCCACACAGGGGCACAGAAACGAAACTTGGCAGGATTGCCACAGTTGTATATAGACCAGTCCCTTACAATCACTACAATGGTGCCATTTCTGTCCCTTTTTACCATATAGTGGTCCCTCTTCTGTCCCGGTTGTGTACCCAAGTCCCTCTGTCCTTATGTACCATACAACAGTCCTTCCTTTGCCCTTCTGTCCCTCGTTACACCCTTCTGCAAGCAAGTCCCTCTTCACGTTACAATGGTCCCTCTTCTCCCCCAAGTCCCCCTGTCCCTCATTACCCCACACCAGGGTATCCTCTACACCAAAATCCCTCACGTCCCTCTTTATCCTACAGTGGTCCCTGTTCTGCACCCAAGTCTCCCTGTCCTTTCTTTACCTCACAATGGTCCCTCTTTTGCACCCAAATGCCTCTGTCCCTTTTTACCCCACAATGGTTTCTCTTCTCAACCCAAGTTTCTCTGTCCCTCTTTATACCACAATGGTCCCTCTTCTGCATCCAAGTCTCTCTGTCCCTCTTTACCCCACAGTGGTCCCAGTTCTGCTCCTAATTCCTTCAGTCTCTCTTTAATCCACAATGGTCCCCCTTCTGTACCCAAGTCCCTCTGTCCCTCTTTATACCACAATGGTCCCTCTTCTGCATCCAAGTCTCTCTGTCCCTCTTTATCCAACAATGGTCCCTCTTCTGCATCCAATTCTCTCTGTTCCTCTTTATGCCACAATGGTCCCCCTTCTGTACCCAAGTCCCTCTTTATCCCGCAATAGTCCCTCTTTAGTACCCAAGTTTCTCTGTCCCTCTTTACCCCACAATGGTCCTTCTTCTGCATCCAAGTCTCTATGTCCCTCTTTACCCCACAATGGTCCCTCTTCTGCATCCAAATATCTCTGTCCTTCTTTACCCCACAATGGTCCCTCCTCTGCATCCTAGTCTCTTTGTCCCTCTTTATCCAACAATGGTCCCTCTTCTGCATCCAAATCTCTCTGTCCTTCTTTACCCCACAATGGTCCCTCTTCTGCATCCTAGTCTCTTTGTCCCTTTTTATCCAACAATGGTCCCTCTTTTGCATCCAAATCTCTCTGTCCTTCTTTACCCCACAATGGTCCCTCTTCTGCATCCTAGTCTCTTTGTCCCTCTTTATCCAACAATGGTCCCTCTTCTGCATCCAATTCTCTCTGTTCCTCTTTATCCCATAATGGTCCCCCTTCTGTACCCAAGTCCCTCTTTATCCCACAATGGTCCCTCTTTAGTACCCAAGTTTCTCTATCCCTCTTTACCCCACAATGGTCCTTCTTCTGCATCCAAGTCTCTCTGTCCCTCTTTACCCCACAATGGTCCCTCTTCTGCATCCAATTCTCTCTGTCCCTCTTTATCCCACAGTGGTCCCTCTTCCGCACATAATACCCTATATCCTGCTTTACTGTACAATGGTCCCTGTTCTGCACCCAAATCCCTCTGTCCCCCTTTCCCCCCACAATTTTTTCCTCTTCTGTACCCAAGTCTCTCTGTCCCTTTTTAACCCACAGTGGTCCCAGATCTGCTCCTAATTCCCTCAGTCCCTCTTTACCCCACAATGGTCCCTCTTTTGCACCCAAGTCCCTCTTTACACCAAAATTGTCCCTCTATAGTACCCAAGTCTCTCTGTCCCTCTTTACCCCACAATGGTCCCTCTTCTGTACCCAATTCCCTCTGTTCCTCTTTACCCACAATGGTCCCTCTTCTGCATCCAATTCCCTCTGTCCCTCTTTACCCCACAATGGTCCCTCTTCTGTACCCAATTCCCTCTGTTCCTCTTTACCCCACAATGGTCCCTCTTCTGTACCCAAATCCCTCTGTTCCTCTTCACCCCACAATGGTCCCTCTTCTGTACCCAATTCCCTCTGTCCCTCTTTACCCCACAATGGTCCCTCTTCTGTACCCAATTCCCTCTGTCCCTCTTTACCCCACAATGGTCCCTCTTCTGTACCCAATTCCCTCTGTCCCTCTTTGCCCCCCCAGTAGTTCCTCTTTTAGGTCTGATGTATACATCTGGACATTTACAGATCATCTTTATATTGCTGTTATTTTTAGGATCCTCCCTGTAAATAACAGGATTTCTCACTTTTGAAAAAACAGTATAAAGAGGAAATTAGTGATGCAATCTTATGACAAAAGTTTGCTTTTTTATTTGTTTTTTTTTAATTCTGAATCATGAATTTGGCTGGAAGTCAATCCACCCAAAAATGGTATTTTTTTACCACTTCCATACCGGGCACTTACGCACCTTCCCGCCCAAGCCAATTTTCAGCTTTCAGCACTGTCGCACTTTGAATGGCAATTGCGCGGTCATGCTACACTGTACCCAAACAAAATTGGCGTCCTTTTTTCCCCACAAATAGAGCTTTCTTTTGGTGGTATTTGATCACCTCTGCGATTTTATTTTTTTTGCGCAACAACTAAAAAAAGACTAACAATTTTGAAAAAAAATTACGTTTTTATTTTTGTCTGTTAATTTTTTTGTAAATAAGTAAGTTTTCTCTTTCAATTACGGGCACTGATATGGCGGCACTGATGGACATCGATGAGGTAGTACTGACGGGCACAGATAAGTTGGCACTGATTGGCGGCGCTGGTATGCGGCACTGATGGGCACACATAGGCTACCTACATACCTTATTTATGTACAGTGTAATGAGAATGACTACTTACAGGTTCTGGCTGCTGCTGTCTGAGGCTGCAATACACAGGTAGGTCTTCTCCTGCAAGACACAGACAGGGGGCGTCAGAGGTGAGCGGGGGAGAACAACCATAACAGTTTTCACATATCAATGTCATTGTAAATCTGCAGCTTTCATTACAATAATCCCCGGTGATCCTGCCATGGAGGGTCCTTGTACAGACGCTTCCTGTTATAGGGTGACAATGATCTGTCCCTGACCTCCGGCCTTCCCTCCAGTCTTGCACAGTTGTACCGGCTCCTCCCCTGGACTGAAATGGCTCACTCTGATTTCACCGCACACTGCGAGCTTCTCACAAAGTGCATTGGAAGCTTCAGGAACTCAGATGGAGCCCGCCTCATTTCCTGGCTGAAGGAAGTCCAGCATCATCTAGCTCTTTCCTCCCCAGCCTCTGGCCTGCCCCTTTCATTGGATTTCAATTATGCTCCGTGACCGGGACCACGGGTCCCCGGAGCTGAAGAACAGGGACAGCTGTGCGTAAACACGGCTTCCCCGTTCTTCACTGTGGCGGCGTCATCGATCGTGTGATCCCTTTTATAGGGGGACACAATCGATGACGTCAGTCCTACAGCCACACCCCCCTACAGTTGTAAACACACACTAGGTGAAACATAACCCCAACAGTGCCCCCTGTGGTTAACTCCCAAACTGCAACTGTCATTTTCACAATAAACAATGCATTTTAAATGCATTTTTTGCTGTGAAAATGACAATGGTCCCAAAAATGTGTCAAAATTGTCCGAAGTGTCCGCCATAATGTCGCAGTCACGAAAAAATCGCTGATCGCCGCCATTAGTAGTAAAAAAAAAAATGCAATAAAAATATCCCCTATTTTGTAAACGCTATAAATTTTGCGCAAACCAATCGATAAACGCTTATTGCAACAGGGACAGCTGTGCGTAAACACGGCTTCCCCGTTCTTCACTGTGGCGGCGTCATCGATCGTGTGATCCCTTTTATAGGGGGACACAATCGATGACGTCACACCTACAGCCACACCCCCCTACAGTTGTAAACACACTTTAGGTCACACATAACCCCCATCAGCACCCCCCTGTGGTTAACTCCCAAACGGCAATTGTCATTTTCACAGTAATCAGTGCATTTTAACCACTTGCCGACCGCCGCATGTATATGTACGTCCACAGAATGGCACGGATAGGCACATTGGCGTACCTGTACGTCCCTGCCTTTCCACGGTTTGGGGGTCCGATCGGGACCCCCCCCCCCCCCCCGCTACATGCGGCGGTCAGAAACCCGCGGGGAGCGATCCGGGACGACGGCGCGGCTATTCGTTTATAGCCTGCATCGATCGAGTGATCCCTTTTATAGGGAGACACAATCGATGACGTCAGTCCTACAGCCACACCCCCCTACAGTTGTAAACACACACTAGGTCAAGCATAACCCCAACAGCGCCCCCTGTGGTTAACTCCCAAACTGCAACTGTCATTTTCACAATAAACAATGCATTTTAAATGCATTTTTTGCTGTGAAAATGACAATGGTCCCAAAAATGTGTCAAAATTGTCCGAAGTGTCCGCCATAATGTCGCAGTCACGAAAAAAATCGCTGATTGCCGCCATTAGTAGTAAAAAAAAAATCAATTAATAAAAATGCAATAAAACTATCCCCTATTTTGTAAACGCTATAAATTTTGCGCAAACCAACCGATAAACACTTATTGCGATTTTTTTTACCAAAAATAGGTAGAAGAATACGTATCGGCCTAAACTGAGGAAAAAAAATATTTTTTTATATATTTTTGGGGGATATTTATTATAGCAAAAAGTAAAAAATATAGATTTTTTTTAAAAAAAAATTCGCTCTATTTTTGTTTATAGCGCAAAAAATAAAAACCGCAGAGTTGATCAAATACCACCAAAAGAAAGCTCTATTTGTGGGGAAAAAAAGGACGCCCATTTTGTTTGGGAGCCACGTCGCACGACGGCGCAATTGTCAGTTAAAGCGAGGCAGTGCCGAATCGCAAAAAGGGGCAAGGTCCTTTAGCTGCATTTTGGTCCGGGTCTTAAGTGGTTAAGGAATAATTAGCTCGTCAGTCGTGATTTGGAGGGGAGTTGGGGGGAGGTGTCGGTTGTCACGGTCGGGGGGGGGGGGGGGTGACAGCGCCTGTCCTGCGGTCTGGAGCATCTTCTGTGAGATGGAGCTGCTGCAGCTGTTTCCTTCCTGCTGGTCCCTCAGCAGAACCATCTGCAGACAACGGGCACAGCTCAATCTGTGCTGAGAGTGTTACACAACCCGCCATGCCTTTCCTGTTCCTCCTTCTCTGTGCCGCACTGGGGGGTGTGATGTAAGACGCGGTGGGTGTATTTTTATCCCTCAGCCCACATCTGCAGCACTTAGGAAATATACAAATCCATTTTTGATAATCATGGTTTTTAATGTGACCATCGCATGTTAACACCTTTTCTGTTCCATATTTCATGTTTGTGTCCCTGGTGGGGCCCAACCTGCAGCTCTTGCTCAGCAGTGGGAGAGATGATTTTGTAAAGTCTCCTGTAGCATTACATATACCTGATAAAATATACGGCCCTTTGGGGGCCTCAAGGGGCCACCCCTATATATATCACAACCTGGCAACCACTGATCTAGAGCAGAATAGTTGCTCCCTCTAGTGGCTGAGAGGAGGTCATTGCAGTCAGTCAGTTCAACAAATCCTGGAATAAAATCTCAGAGAGAATCCATTGGCCCAGATTCAGGTACGACTTGCGCTTTATTTGCGGAGGCACAGGGCAACGATTTTGCCCTGCGCCCACACAAATATTTTGCGCTGCCCTCGATTCACGGAGCAGTAGCTCCATAAATTGCGAGTGCGCGCCGGCAAAATTGCCCGGCATAAGCGCGCGCAACTTAAATGATCCCGCCGGGGGCGGGAATCATTTAAATTAGGCGCGTTCCCGCGCCGATCGTAAAGCGCATGCTCCGTCGAGAAACTTTCCCGACGTGCATTGCGGCAAATGACGTCGCAAGGACGTCATTTGCTTCAAAGTGAACGTGAATGGCGTCCAGCGCCATTCACGATTCACTTACGCAAACGACGTCGATTTTAAATATCGCGACGCGGGAACGTGGGTATCCTATAGCATTGGCTGCGCCTGCTATTAGGATGTGTAACCTTACGCGAAACCCGACGTACGCAAACTACGTAATTTGCATACGCAGGGCTCGCGCAACATTGTGAATCGGTGTTAGTATGCAATTTGCATACTATACACAGATCACAATGGGAACGCCCCCTAGCGGTCATCGCTAGAATGCAGCCTAAAATCTGCGTGGCATAAGAGCCTTATGCCACGCAGATTTTAGGCTGCAGTCGGCGTAACGAGTTCTCTGAATCAGGAGAACTCGTTACGCCGGCGCAAGTCAGCAATTGCGCTGCATAACTATGGTTATGCAGGCGCAATTGCTACCTGAATCTGGGCCATTGTTTTTTTATCAGACAAGTACGGTACGTCTACTTCGCGCCCCATAATAGTCAGGAAACAGCCTGCATGCTCAGTAATGTGTCAGTGTAACTCTTCCAGGTATTTATTAAGTCTTACAGAGATCTAACAAGGCCTGCATCTGCTTTCCTCCCCAGAAGGACAGCGCCAGCTTTGCTCAGGCATCATCTAGGGATCACATCTACTTCCTGGACTGAGATGCCACCTTAGAGACAGCACAGTCATGTAAATCCTGTTGTCTGCGCAGCTCTTGTTCACAAATGTCTGATCAGCCCCTTGCTGCAGCCTCTTATCTTGTGATGTGCTGCAAAGTTCCAATGTACAGCCTAATCACTGGGGGAAGGGAGACTGAGGAAATGCTTCCTTCTGCTTGCAGCAGACTGATGACATCATCTCGGCCTAGGCAAAGTCACTAGACTGGAGCTCAGGGACGGCTTTTTAATGATTGTTGGTGTCAGTGGAAGAAATAGTGCCCCATCCTTGGTATCAGTGGAAGGAATACTGCCCCACTATTGGTGTCAATTGGATGAATAGTACCCCCATTGTTGGTGTCACTGGGAGAAATAGTGCCCCATCATTGGAGTCACTGGGAGGAATAGTGCCCCATCATTGGAGTCACTGGGAGGAATAGTGCCCCATCATTGGAGTCACTGGGAGGAATAGTCCCCCATCATTGGCATCAATGGGAGGAATAGGGCTTCATCATTGGCATCAATGGGAATAATAGAGCCCCATCATTGGCGTCACTGGGAATAATAGAGCCCCATCATTGGAGTCACTGGGAGGAATAGTTCCCCATCATTATCATGAATGGGAGGAATAGTCCCCCATCATTGGCATCAATGGGAATAATAGTGCCCCATCATTGGCGTCAATGGGAATAATAGTGCCCCATCATTGGCGTCAATGGGAATAATAGAGCCCCATCATTGGTGTCACTGGGAGTAAATAGAGCACCATCATTGGTGTCACTGGGAGTAAATAGAGAACCATCATTGGTGTCACTGGGAGTAAATAGAGAACCATCATTGGTGTCACTGGGAGGAATAGTGCCTCATCATTGGCGTCAATGGGAGGAATAGTGCACCTTCATTGGCGTCAATAGGAATAATAGAGCCCCATCATTGGCGTCACTGGGAGGAATAAAGCCCCATTATTGGCGTCAATGGGAGGAATGGTGCCTCATCGTTAACATCAGTGGGAGGAATAAGAGCCCTGTTGTTGGTGTCAGTTGGAGGAATAGTGCCCCACCATTGGTGTCAATGGGAGAAATACGGGTTGATTTACTAAAACTGAAAAATCTGGTGCAGCTGGGCATGGTGGCCAATCAGCTGCTAACTTTAGTTTGTTCAGTTAAGCTTTCACAAAAAATCCTGGAAGCCGGTTGGTTTCTATGCAGAGCTGCACTAAATTTTGCACTCTCCAGTTTTAGTAAATCCCCCTCATAGTGTCTTGTATTAGTGGGAAGAAAAGTGCTCCAAGGGCCAGGTAATGGCAAGCAAAGGGCCGTACCTGGCCCCCAGGCCGCAGTCTGGAGACCACTGATCTATCATATTAGGAAGTATCATAGTCGGTAAACTAATTCCATTCACAATCTTTTCAACAGAAGTATAGGTAGATTCACGTACAGAGGACTAACTTTAGGTTGGCCTAGCCTAGTGTTTTTAGGCTACACCGCCGTAAATTAACTAGGCTAGTAGTGATTTTCAAACCACTTACCTGCTAATCTACGGCGGCGTAGCCTAAACCGAACGGGCGTAAGGGCGCCTAAATCAAATTACTAGGAGGGGGGCGTGTAGTATGGAAATGAGGCTTGACCTCACGTTTTTACGACGTTTTCACGTACTGCGCATGCGCCGGGCGCCTACATTTCCCAGGGCGCATTGCGGCTAAGTACACCGTACGGGCCTATTGATTTCGACGCGGACGTAAACAACGTAAATCCCGATTCGCGGACGACTTGCGCAAACGACGTAAAAAATTCGAACCTCGCGGCGGGAACGGCGGCCATACTTAACATTGTTATTCCACCTCATAGGTGGAATAACTTTAGGCAGCCTATCCCTTACGGAAACTACGTAATGCGACGGTGTAGACCTAGCGTTTGTTCGTGAATCGGCGTATCCCCTCATTTACATAATCTACGCTGGCCGCAATGGAAGCGCCATCTAGCGGCCAACAGAAACATTGCAAGCTAAGATAGAACGGCGCAAGCCGGCCTATCTTAGCTTTGTTTAAGTGTATCTCTGTTTGAGAATACACTTAATCAAACGCCGGCATAACTCTTTGTGAATCTACCTAGTAGTGTCTTATTCAAGTCCCCATTGCACATTATGGTGTAATGCTGCCCCCTGGTGTTTAGAATGAAATGTACGGCCATAATAATTCTAACACATCATATATACAGAAAATATTTCAGGGATCTTAAATTTCATTTTATTTTACATAAAAGATCAGATCATGTAATCCTAATCATTAGTAATGGGATAATTGGCTCGATCGTCAACAATTAGGTATTCTATGCAGATTACTGATGGGTCTGTACTCTGTAGTGCCTTGAGTACTCGTTTTAGACCAAACCTTACTGGGGAGTGAGTTGGTGGGGGAACTGGGGAGTGAGTTCGGGGGGACTGGGGAGTGAGATGGGGGGGGCTGGGGAGTGAGTTGGGGGGGACTGAGGAGTGAGTTGGGGTGGGGGCTGGGGAGTGAGTTGGGGGAGGGGACTGGGGAGTGAGTTGGGGGAGGGGACTGGGGAGTGAGTTGGGGGGGGACTGGGGAGTGAGTTGGGGGGGACTGGGGAGTGAGATGGGGGGGACGGGGGAGTGAGTTGGGGGGAGGGACTGGGGAGTGAGTTGGGGGGGGACCGGGGAGTGAGTTGGGGGGGACCGGGGAGTGAGTTGGGGGGGACCGGGGAGTGAGTTGGTGGGGGATTGGGGAGTGAGTTGGGGGGGCTTGGGAGTGAGTTGGGGGGGCTGGGGAGTGAGTTGGGGGGAGGGACTGGGGAGTGAGTTGGGGGGGGACTGGGGAGTGAGTTGGGGGGGGACTGGGGAGTGAGTTGGGGGGGGACTGGGGAGTGAGTTGGGGGGAGGGATTGGGGAGTGAGTTGGGGGGAGGGACTGGGGAGTGAGTTGGGGGGGATTGGGGAATGAGTTGGGGGGGAGGGACTGGGGAGTGAGTTGGGGGGGACTGGGGAGTGAGTTGGGGAGGGGACTGGGGAGTGAGTTGGGGGGGGACTGGGGAGTGAGTTGGGGGGAGGGACCGGGAAGTGAGTTGGGGGGAGGGACTGGGGAGTGAGTTGGGGGGAGGGACTGGGGAGTGAGTTGGGGGGAGGGACTGGGGAGTGAGATGGGGGGGACTGGGGAGTGAGTTGGGGGGGGGACTGGGGAGTGAGTTGGGGGGGGACTGGGGAGTGAGTTGGGGGGAGGGACTGGGGAGTGAGTTGGGGGGGACTGGGGAGTGACTTGGGGGGGGACTGGGGAGTGACTTGGGGGGGGACTGGGGAGTGAGTTGGGGGGAGGGACTGGGGAGTGAGTTGGGGGGAGGGACTGGGGAGTGAGTTGGGGGGGACTGGGGAGTGAGTTGGGGGGGGACTGGGGAGTGAGTTGGGGGGAGGGACTGGGGAGTGAGTTGGGGGGGACTGGGGAGTGACTTGGGAGGGGATTGGGGAGTGACTTGGGGGGGGACTGGGGAGTGAGTTGGGGGGAGGGACTGGGGAGTGAGTTGGGGTGGACTGGGGAGTGAGTTGGGGGGAGGGACTGGGGAGTGAGTTGGGGGGGACTGGGGAGTGAGTTGGGGGGAGGGACTGGGGAGTGAGTTGGGGGGGACTGGGGAGTGAGTTGGGGGGGCACAACTTGCAGTTTGCACTCCACTGGCTGGCACTAAAAAGCAGAAATGTCTTTATAAGGCCAAACTCTTTTTCCTCTAAAGAGGACCTGTCCTGGCAGAAATAAGCTGCTGTTGGATCCATAACTGTTATATTGATCCCCCGGCTTCACTTCCTGCTAATTCACTGGGCTGGAAATAACATGCAGATAGATAGTTCTGTGTTCTGACGTCATTGTTATTTCACTTGCCGCATGCTTACTCTACATCTGAACAACAGCCAGGGAACTAGCAACTTCTGACAGAGGATGTTCCTGCCAGGCTGAATACAATGGGAGTTTTGGTGTCTCCACTACTCACCGGTAAGAGGGGCTTTGCATTGTTGTGGATGGACACGATGTGGGTGACACCATTCCTGCTCAGTGATGTCTTGTCCTCGGAATCTAGGGAGAGACCATTAGAAGTAAGTCACACATATAGAACCGACCAGACTGATGATGATGAGCAATTGATGATGTGAACTCCACGGGATGACATTTCGTTTGCTGTGTGTACTTTTTATTGTAAACAATATATATATATATATTTCTATTTCAGAACTGCGGATCTCCTGCAGCCTTTATCAGCCACTATCTACCTCCATGCACATGATAGATGCACATGGTGGGCCTGATTCAGATACAATGGCGTATCTGTCCGGCCGGCGTAACGTATCTCTGATACGTTACGCCGCTCTAACTTTGGGCACGAGTTCTTTATTCTGAAAGAACTTGCGCCCTTAGTTACGGCGGCGTAAAACGTATGTGTTGCGGCGTAAGGCCGCGTAATTCAAATGGGGATGTGGGGGGCGTGTTTTATTTAAATTTGTGTTGACCCCCGCGTTTTTTACGTTTTATTTGAACGGCGCATGCGCCGTCCGTGAAATATCCCAGTGTGCATTGCTCTAAATGACGTCGCAAGGACGTCATTGCTTTCGACGTGAACGTAAATTACGTCCAGCCGTATTCGCGAACGACTTACGCAAACAACGTAAAATTTCAAAACTCTGCGCGGGAACGACGACCATACTTAACATTAGCTACCCCTAATATAGCAGGGGTAACTATACGCCAGAAAAAGCCGAACGCAAACGACGTAAAAAAAAAAGCGCCGGGCGGTCGTTCGTTTCTGAATCGGCGTAAATCCTCATTTGCATATTCCTCGCGTAAAAATACGGAAGCGCCACCTAGCGGCCAGCCTGTCGGATCTTAGGGATATCTATGCGTAACTGATTCTCTGCACAGATACGACCGGCGGAACTCAGAGATACGACGGCGGAACTCAGAGATACGCCGTCGTATCTCTTTCTGAATCCGGCCTGGTGTCTCTGGACCAGGGCCGCCATCAGGAATTATGGGGCCCCTTACACAGTTTCAGGCATGGGCCCCGTGGAGCAGAAAGCAGAGAAGGGGGGGGGGGGGTCCTGCCGCCTGAAATTGAGAAGCTGGGGGGAGGCGCAAATTGAGAAGCGTGGGGGCCCTTTACAAAAAAAAAAAGAAGAAATAAAGTAAAGTATATATAAAAAACGGGGGAAAGCCATATAAAAGAAATAAAAAAAATTGACCCTCTAATAAAAAATAAATTAAAAATATATATTAAAAAAAAAAATATATAAAAAAAAAGGGGGGGTTGCCATCCGGGGCCCTGGGGACCTCCGGACCTCTAAAAAAATAAAAATAAAAAATTGGTCCTTTAATAAAAAATTAAATAACTGATCCGCCCCGTGTGAAAGGGGGCTAACTCAAATAACTCGTTACATCCAAGGTATGCAGAACACCATCTCTGAATGCACAACACATTGAACCTTGAAGCAGATGGGCTACAGCAGCCAAAGACCACACCAGGTGTCACTCCTGTCAGCTAAGAACAGGAAACTGAGGTCTACAATTGGCACAGGATCACCAACATTGGACGAGAGAAGATTGGAGGAACGTTTCCTGGTCTGACGAGTCTCGATTTCATCTGCGACATTCAGATGTTGGGTCAGAATTTGGTGTAAACAACCTGAAAGCCGTCGTATCTATGCGCGCTATTCAGGGAACAAGATACGCCTGAATTTCTGCTTCATCCGACCGACGTAAGTCTTAGTACGCCGTCATATCTTGGGTGCATATTTACGCTGGCCGCTAGGGGCGCTTCCGTAGATTTACTCGTAGAATATGTAAATGAGTTAGATACGCCGATTCACAAACGTACTTGCGCCCGCTATGCCGTTTACGTAAGGCGTACGTCCGGCGTAAAGTTATCCCTGCTATATCATGCGCAGCCAATGTTAAGGTATGGACATCGGAACAGCCGTCAAATTTTACGCCGTTTACGTAAGTCGTACGTGAATAGGGCTGTGCGTAACTTACGTTCACGTCGTAGGCAGTGTTCGACGTATCTTAGGCATTCTATCCGACGCATGTACACTGGGTACACACTGGGATTCTTTCACGAACGGCGCATGCGCCGTTCGTAAAAAAGGTCAAATACGTGGGGTCACAATTAATTTAAATAAAACATAGGGCTGGGCGTAGGTTACGTTCACGTCGAAAGCATTGAGCCGACGTATCTTAGGGAGTATATGCGACGTGATCCTGAGCATGCGCGCGCATGCGCCGTTCGTTCGGGAAGTCATTTACATGGGGTCACGGCTAATTTTAATACAACACGCCCACAACTTGAATTAGGCAGGCTTACGCCGGCACATTTACACTACGCCGGCGCAACGTACGGCGTGAGATCTTTCAGAATACTGTTCTGGGCTCCCTGTTTTACGTCGGCGTAGCGCACATGAGATGCGCTACCCCGGCCAAAAGATGCGCCGAGCTACCTGAATCTAGCCCTATGTCACTAAAAATGAAGGAAGAAGGGGGTCCAACCCGGGACTAGCAAGGCGTTCCTAATAAAGTGACCGGTGTGTGTATATACTGCATTATTAACCACTTGGGATCCGCCTGCCGTCAATTGACGGCTACAGTGCGGATCCCAATTTCCAAACTGCCGTCAATTGACGGCCGCCCCTTAGGGCGGTCCCCGCGCGCGCTCCAGAGCGCGCTGCGGGGAAAATCTGTGTTGGCCGTGTCCCTCGGACACAGCCAATTACAGATCGCCGCGAACGGCCAATCAGAGTGGCCGTTCGCGAGGCGATCTGTGCGGCCAATGAGAGAGGATCTCATATGTAAACATATGAGATCATCTCTCATTGCCGTTTTACACAGAGACAGCGGTGCTGTCTCTGGAGAGGAGACCGATCTGTGTCTCTTGTACATAGAGACACAGATCGGTCACCCCCCCAGTCACCCCCCCTCCCCCACAGTTAGAACACAATGCAGGGATACATTTAACCCCTTCCTCACCCCCTAGTGTTAACCCCTTCAATGCCAGTCACATTTATACTGTAATTAGTGCATATTTATAGCACTGATCGCAGTATAAATGTGAATGGCGCCAAAAATGTGTCCGATGTGTCCGCCATAACGTCGCAGTCCCATTAAAAATCGCAGATCGCCGCCATTTCTATTAAAAAAAAATAATTAAAAAAAAATAATTCTGTCCCCTATTTTGTAAGCGCTATAACTTTTGCGCAAACCAGTCGCTTATTGCGATTTTTTTTTTTTTTTTTTTTACCAAAAATATGTAGAATACGTATCGGCCTAAACTGAGAAAAAAAAATGTTTTTTTTTTTTTAAATTGGGATATTTATTATAGCAAGAAGTAAAAAATATTGTATTTTTTTCAAAATTGTCTCACTTTTTTGTTTATAGCGCAAAAAATAAAAACCGCACAGGCGATCAAATACCACCAAAAGAAAGCTCTACTTGTGGGGAAAAAAGGACGTCAATTTTGTTTGGGAGCCACGTCGCACGACCGCGCAATTGTTAGTTATAGCGATGCAGTGCCGAAAGCTGAAATTTCACCTGGGCAGGAGGGGGGTATATGTGCCCAGTAAGCAAGTGGTTAAAGTGTGGATTTGCTCTCACCTCGTATATTGCCCAGGTGGAACCCATCCAGGATCTGCAGGAGAAAAACATCCGCTGAGTTATGGCAACGATCGAAAACAAAAACACTGCAAATTTTTAAAGCAGTGAACACACAAAGTGTACATTTATATACAGTAATACAGTGGATTATAGGATTTTACAAACATTTTAAACTAGGGCTTATTTTCGGGGTAGGGCTTATATTGCAGCCCTCCTGGAAAATAACGCTAGGTCTTATTTTCAGGGAAACACGGTATATAGGATAGATTTTATTTGAGGATAAATCTTCATTTTTAGTCAAGCGGCGGCGGCGGCGGGACGGCGAGTGTTGCTGTTCATATGGATGGTGGTGGATCCGGACCACCCAGGCATTGATGGATGTACGGAGTATCCACACAGCAGACGGATAATGTTTATCCTCGATGAAGACTCTGCCAGATAGTAACATCGTCATCCGCCGGCTATTTTCATGCTGTGTTTATCCCAAGCCGTACCTATTTATAAACTGCCTTCCCATGGGCTTCACCGAGCTTTTAACCGGTTCGTATATCTGATGAGGGTGAACTGTCCCTTTAAAGGGGGACTCCTGACAGTTATCATCACCTTAGCAAAGAGGAATCTCTAAGACAACTGTCACATTGTTGTGTGTTTGCCTGCCCATGTTTTCTACACTTGGGGCCAGATTCAGGTCCCATTTACGTTACACCGCCGCAGGTTTACAGCGTAAGTGCCTGATTCACAAAGCTCTTACCTGTAAACTTGCGGCGGTGTAACGTAAATCCGCTCGGCGCATGCCCGCCTAATTCAAATGGGGCGGGCACCATTTAAATTAGGCGCGTTCCCGCGCCGAACATACTGCGCATGCTCCGTCCGTCAAATTACCCGACGTGCATTGCGCTAAATGACGTCGCAAGGACGTCATTGGTTTCGACGTTAACGTAAATGGCGTCCAGCGCCATTCACGGACGACTTACGCAAACAACGTGAATTTTAAAATTTCCACGCGGGAACGACGGCCATACTTAACATTGGCTAGGTCACCTAGAGGGCAGCCTTAGTTTTACGCGGCGTATCTCGACGGAAACAACGTAAATTTAGAGCGACGGGTAAAGCGTACGTTCGTGAATCGCCGTAACTAGTCATATGCATATTCTACGCCGACCGCAATGGAATCGCCACCTAGCGGCCGGCCTAGAATTGCATCCTAAGATCCGACGGTGTAAGTCAATTACACCTATCGGATCTTAGGGCTATCAATGCGTAACCTGATTCTATGAATCAGGCGCATAGTTACGACGGGCGGATCACAGAGATACGACGGCGTATCAGGAGATACGCCGTCGTATCTCTTTTGTGAATCTGGCCCTAGCTTCTTCTACTCATACAGCAGAGAATGCAATGAGCGCCCTTGCTAAATGACTGCCGCAGAGATAATGTAAGCTCAGTTAAGCTGGTCATAAATGAGACCATTTTTTTCCGTTCAGTCAAATACAGTAAAACCTTGGTTTGAGAGCGTTTTGCAAGACAAGCAACATTTTTTTTTTCAAAATTTTGCCTTGATATACAAGCGATGTCTTGATATAAGAGTAGCGTCATGTCACAACTGAGAAAAAAAAGAGAAGAGAGGAGCCTCTAAGTGTAGCAATATGGTTACATTTAATAAAGGTACAACTAGGACTGGGAAAAAAATAGATTTGATTTAAAAATCGAGTTGGCAAGTCAAATCGATTCATATTTTAAAAAAATCTTTTTTTTTTTAGATATTTTTTCCCCCCAGGACTGGCGCCAAGAATCCACCTATTACCGGGTGTGGACCCTCACAAATGACCCTCCTGTGTAGGGTTGCCACCTGTCCAGGACTCACCCGGACAGTTCGGGTTTCGAATCCTGTGTCCAGGTTTCAGTCCTATGCATGCCACATTACTGTTCTCTTTGGAGCGCCCAAAGAAAACAGCGTTAACCAGCTAGTCCCACCACCCCCCGAAATTTCTTTTTTAATTAAAATGTTCGGGTTTGGCTTGAAGAAAAAGTGGCACCCCTACTCCTGTGTCCCTCCTGTCTTGATAGCCTCTCCGGGGTGTGCAGGGGTGTCAGGTCACCTGTGGCCAGGTGACAAGTGCACCCCATGGGGGTCAGGGATGTACCACAGGGTAGTGAACCCTATAGCCGACTGCTGCGATCAGAGAGGAAGCGCAAACCCAAGATCGCCCAGGGCGCGGAGTCTAAGATCCAGCTTTGTGTTCACCAGAGCCTCTAGTGGTGAGGATGGCCTTCGCCGCAGCTGGATCCAGGTCGCGACCCCTGGGATCCCTTAGATCACGCTCCGCAGAGAGAGAGGGGAAGCAGCAAGCAGGACAACGGTAGTCATGGGTAAGCCGAGGTCAGGGCAACAGGCAGACTAGGGTAACCGAAGGACAGGCAAAAGGTCAAGGGCACAGGCAAACAGGAGAAGTCAGGGACGAGCCAAAAACTGTACACAGGAAGGTAATCGTAGCACACTGCAGACCATTACAAGGGGAGAAGTCAGTCAGCTGCGATCCCGGGAAAGGGCCGCAAGGCCGGCTGTCAAAGACTAGGCCGAAGCCGCGGCCTTGCCTAAAAAATCCTGCCCGCAGCTCCACAGGACCGGCGCCAGAGTCGTCCTGCTACCGCTTGCGGACCCTCACAACTGACCCTCCTACCTTGGTGGCCTCTCCGGGGTGTGCAGGGGAGAAGTCAATCCACCGCGATCCTGGGTAAAGGTGTTTGGGGGTTCTAAGTAATCCTCGGTGGGGATATTTTATAGGTACTCATTACAGGTAGAATAATGGGCTTAGTCTTTGGTGACCCCATTTAGCAAAAAAAAAAAATCAAAAACGTTCAGCTGCGTATAAGAGGATTAAAGGGTTAATGACACGGCCTCCCTCCGCCAGCTTATCCCTCTGAGTAATGTCGTCGCCGGCGACAAACAGCTGCTCGCCGCCGCAATCTAATTTTAGTTGATCCCCGCTTAGGCCGCCGTATAACCTTTCCCATTAGTAATCGATCTCCTGCGCGCACTATCCAAACAGACGTCACGTGAATATGGCGATCGCCGTACGGATCTGCCAAATCCAATCCCGGAAAAAACATTCCCGAATCTCTGGAGGGATTTATCCAAACGCATCATCGGGGAACTGAGAATCTCATCAGCCAGGTCCCTGAAATCTCCAATTCCTGGGGAGCGGAGAAGGCGTACTGCTCCAAGGTTGTGTGCGGTCACATCCCCGGATCGCCCCTGAACCTCGCAGGAACATTCGTGCTACGCGTTGCATTGACGCACGTGCTCTCATGTATTGTGGCGTGCTAGAACTCCAGCCCAAAATAATAATAAATATAAATATTAGGAGCCAATTAAAAGATAAAATAGAGATTTTACCTGCCACTAGATGTCCCCATTATGAAGTCCAGCATAATAAAACCCACTTACCGTGAGCCCAGGTCACCCTGAATGCGCCCCACAGGCTGTGACTGGACAGTGAAAAAAGAAGCAGTACAGTGATGCCTATTATACACCATACAATTTTCTTATTCAATTTTCTTTAGATTTACCTTCAACTATGTAGTGCAAGGGCCTGCCTGATTTTATACAAATTGAAAGTGTTTAGGTCTGACCTCATTTTATATGGTTTAAAGCAGGAGTTCACCCGAAAAAAAAATTTTAACAGTAGATTGATTCTCATTTTGTCAAGGGGAATCGGGTGTTTTTTTTTAAATCCGAGCAGTACTTACCGTTTTAGAGAGCGATCTTCTCCGCCGCTTCCGGGTATGGTCTTCGGGACTGGGCGTTCCTATTTGATTGACAGGCTTCCGACGGTCGCATACATCCGCGTCACGGGTAGCCGAAAGAAGCCGAACGTCGGTGCGGCTCTATACGGCGCCTGCGCAACGACGTTCGGCTACTTTCGGAAAATCGTGACGCGATGTATGCGACCGTCGGAAGCCTGTTGGAAGCCTGTCAATCAAATAGGAACGCCCAGTCCCGCAGCCCATACCCGGAAGCGGCGGAGAAGATCGCTCTCTAAAACGGTAAGTACAGCTTTGATTGTAAAAAAAACTACCCGATTCCCCTAGACAAAATGAGCCTCTCTGCTCTCTCTTCCTATAAGCATGGTCCTTGTCAGCACATGAACTGATTGACTTGTTGTGCTGCTTCCTACATTAAAGTAGACATACAGGCACCTTTTTCTTTCATTTTAGAATAAATAAAGGAGGACTATATCCCATCAGTTTTTCTTTTTTTTTTGCCATCTGTGTCTCATATGAGAGATTTTCCTTTATTTCCTGTCCCATAGCCAAAACAGGAAGTGAGAGGAAATCCCTGAAAATTAAGGGAATCCCTTGGGGGTCACCAGAACTAGTGACCCCACTGAAAGATTTCCCCCCATTACTTCTCTGGGGACAACCCAAAAATCTGGATTTTCTTTTACTTTCAGTGGTGGTAACAGTAAGCAGGACAAACAGAGAGGGTGAATCTCCCTAACGGGGACACAGACAGCAATAAAACCTGACAGTTGTTCTAATCTCTCTCCCCAACAAAAGTTTTGCCTTTAGTTCTAAATGAAGTGTTTGAAGAGAAATACATAGAAAGTAGAGAGGTGTGGTAGAATACACACACAAGGCTTACCTGACTCATTCTTCCGCCCATGGCCGTCTCCGGTTTCCAGGAGCTGCAAACAAACACAAGGCAGAGGAGGAAGGGGGAATGCCTGCAGGGAGAACTTCACAGCAACAACCGATACAAAGTGACTACAAAGTCACCCAGCATAAGACGAAGTAGCAAAACTCCTTAATCAACTGAGGAAGTATGAGCAGAGGGGGTGACAGTGGATGGGGGGATGGATTGGTGACAGTGGATGGGGGGATGGATGGGTGACAGTAGATGGGGGATGGATGGGTGACAGTGGTTTGGGGGGTTGTGGATGGATGGGTGGCAGTGGATGGGGAGGATGGATGGGGGGGGGGGGGTGGATGGGTGGCAGTGGATGGGGGGGATGGATTGGTGACAGTGGATGGGGGGATGGATGGGTGACAGTAGATGGGGGATGGATGGGTGACAGTGGTTTGGGGGGTTGTGGATGGATGGGTGGCAGTGGATGGGGAGGATGGATGGGGGGGGGGGTGGATGGGTGGCAGTGGATGGGGGGGATGGATGGGTGACAGTAGAAGAGGGATGGATAGGTGACAGTGGATGGGGGGGATGGATGGGTGACAGTAGATTGGGGGGGATGGATCGGTGACAGTGGATTGTGGGGGGGATGGATGGGTGACAGTAGAAGAGGGATGGATAGGTGACAGTGGATGGGGGGGATGGATGGGTGACAGTAGATTGGGGGGGGTGGATCGGTGACAGTGGATTGGGGGATGGATGGGTGGCAGTGGATGGGGGGGGATGGATGGGTGACAGTGGATGGGGGGATGGATGGGTGACAGTGGATGGGGGGGATAGATGGGTGACAGTGGATAGGGGGGATGGGATGAATGGGTGACAGTAGAAGGGGGATGGATGGGTGGCAGTGGATGGGGGGATGGATGGGTGGCAGTGGATGGGTGACAGGTTCTCTTACTGGTGATGAAGGTGATCAGACTCCAAGCTGTTCAGGGCAGATCTGAGCTCCTCAGGAAGTGTACAGCATATGACAGAAGTCTGAGCCATGGAGGAATCGGATTACCAGGGCAGATCTCACACCCCTTGTGACAGTGACACCCAGATCCGACTGGTGTCAGGCAACAACACAGAGAGAGAATCGTCCTGCTGTGTACATAGGGTGGGGTTAGTGCCGATCCTGACCTCCCTGGGGCCCTACGCAAAATGACATGTCACATTAAAGGTTAGTAGCGGGGCGGGGTCGCTGCTGAAAATGACATGTCACATTAAAGTTTAGAAGCAGGGGGGGGGGAGGGGGTGTTCTGCTGTCGGAAATTACATCTTACATAAAAATGAGAAGCGGGGGTGCTGCCTTCTTACCTCTTCTCCCATGCAGCCAGCGAGTTGAGAAGCGGGGTGAGGGGCCGAAAATTACTTCTCACTGGGGTGGGGGTCTCTGTATACAACTAAGCTCTACTGTTAAAGGGGTTGTAAAGGTAAAACATTTTTTCCCTAAATAGCTTCCTTTACCTTAGTGCAGTCCTCCTTCACTTACCTCATCCTTCCATTTTGCTTTTAAATGTCCTTATTTCTTCTGAGAAATCCTCACTTCCTGTTCTTCTGTCTGTAACTCCACACAGTAATGCGAGGCTTTCTCCCTGGTGTGGAGAAAGCCTCTTAAAGGAGGAGGGGGCGAGCAGGCAGGTCAGGACACTCTTTGCAGATAGAGAAAGGAGCCGTGTGTTAGTGGGCGTCCTGACTCTCCTGTAGTCCAAGGGAGGGGGCGAGCACGACACTCCACACCAGGGAGAAAGCCTCGCATTACTGTGTGGAGTTACAGACAGAAGAACAGGAAGTGAGGATTTCTCAGAAGAAATAAGGACATTTAAAAGCAAAATGGAAGGATGAGGTAAGTGAAGGAGGACTGCACTAAGGTAAAAGAAAGCTATTTTGGAAATAGAAATTGTACCTTTACAACCCCTTTAAAGATCCAATGTCTACATCTGTATAGGTAAATGCACAATTCCATTAAATCTGAAGTTTAATCTGCTTATGTATTGTCCTCCCTCCATCAACATGTTAGTGCTCTGTGACCACCGAGTCCTTCTTACTCCGCTGATCACAGATTGTGGGGGGCAATCATAGTGACCCTCTACCACAGGGGCGTCAAACTCAATTTCATTGTGGGCCGCATTATGATTGCCCTCAAAAGGGCCGGTTGTATCTGTAAGATTAGATGTCCAGCGCATGCCCTCCCCCCTTACATTAGATGTCAAGAGCCACCCCACCTTTAGAAGTTGAGTCCCCCATTCTCCTTACATCACAGTGCACCCCCCTTTCCTTATGCTGCTGCGAAGAAGCTAGATGCATTGCTTGAAAGCACAAAGTAAGGGTCTGGAGGAGGGCTGGAGCTCTCAGGCAGCTGCAGAAGAGGTGTGAGGGCCACATGAACTGGCCTGGAGGGCCGGATTCGGCCCGCGGCCTTGCATTTGACACCTGTGCTCTACCACATTACCAGCCATGTCCAATGACAGCTGATCACAGATGTAAACGCAAGCCAGGAGAGAAGAGGAGCCGATAACTGGCTTTTGTGAAAAGGGACATCAACACGTATAACCAGGGCACAGATTATCAGCGCCGTCCCAACAGTGTCACCCATCGGTGCAGCCTCATCAGGAGGAGAAAAATTACCGTTTGCAAAACTTTATAACAAACTTAATTTTTTTATTTTCATAACATTCAATGTTTATGAAACTAATGTATGAAGGTGAAAACCCTGTCACTCAGCCGCCACCGCGTTACTTACCTGAGCCCTGCGTTTCCAACGACGAGAACGGTCTCCGGCCGGTGTCCCGATTGGATAGATTGCAGCAGAAGCCAATGGCTGTGCTGCTGTCAATCAAATCCAATGGTGGAGGGCCAAATCCCACTTTCAGCTGTGAGACTAAATACCACCAAAAGAAAGCTTTGTGTGGGGAGAAAAAAAATAAATAAAAATTGGGTATGGTGTTGCATGACTGCACAATTAACATTGAAAAGTGCGACAGCGCTGAAAATTGGCATGGGCAGGAAGGGGGTCAAGATGCCTAATAGGAAAGGGGGGGGGGGGGGGGTTATTTCCAGTACATACGATATGATTTTTTTCGGATTGTTCGTATGGTGCTTTCAACAGTCGATTCCGCTTTTTCCGATTCTAGTTCTCCTGTCACCTCCTCCCACGCTTGCCTCCAGGACTTCTCCAGAGCCTCTCCCATCCTCTGGAACTCCCTGCCCCAGTATGTCCAGTCAGCCCCTAGGCCAGTGATGGCGAACCTCGGCACCCCAGATGTTTTGCAACTACGTTTCCCATGATGCTCCACTACACTGCAGAGTGCAAGAGCATCATGGGAAATGTAGTTGTAAAAGACCTGGCGTGCCAAGGTTCACCATCACTGCCCTAGGCGATCCCCGAAAACTCATTTAGGGAAGCCTATCCCACCTAAGAGCCGTACCCGAGCCACCACCATCAGATCCCCCTCCCTTTAGGTCAGGGATATGCAATTAGCGGACCCCCAGCTATTGCAGAACTACAAGTCCCACGAGGCAAAGCAAGACTCTGACAGCAATAAGCATGACACCCAGAGGCAAAGGCATGATGGGATTTGTAGTTTTGCAACAGCTGGAGGTCCGCTAATTGCATATCCCTGCTTTAGATAGTAAGATCGACAAGCAGGAACCTCCCATCCCTTTTGTATTGTAATGTCCCCTCTTCATTGTAAAGCACCAAGCAAACTGTTCGAGAAGTGTGTGTGTGTGTGTGTGTGTGTGTGTGTGTGTGTGTGTGTGTGTGTGTGTGTGTGTGTGTGTGTGTGTGTGTGTGTGTGTGTGTGTGTGTGTGTGTGTGTGTGTGTGTGTGTGTGTGTGTGTGTGTGTGTGTGTGTGTGTGTGTGTGTGTGTGTGTGTGTGTGTGTGTGTGTGTGTGTGTGTGTGTATTTTTTTATTATTTTATGTTTTATGGCAACATAGAATTATTTTTTTTGTGAAAACACAAGTGGCGTTTACCACTAAAAGCAAGCACCATGTGTTAAAAAAAAAAATATATATATATATATATATATATATATAATTATTTTTTTTTTTTTTTTTTAACACATGGTGCTTGCTTTTAGTGGTAAACGCCACTTGTGTTTTCACAAAAAAAAATAATTCTATGTTGCCATAAAACATAAAATAATAAAAAAAAAAGAGATTTTTAATACAGCTTACCTGTAAAATCTTTTTCTTGGAGTACATCACGGGACACAGAGCGGCATTCATTACTATATGGGTTATATGGAGTACCTTCAGGTGTAGACACTGGCAATCTCAAACAGGAAATGCCCCTCCCTATATAACCCCCTCCCATAGGAGGAGTACCTCAGTTTTGTAGCAAGCAGTATGCCTCCCAAAATGGTCCTCAAAAAAGAGGGGTGGGAGCTCTGTGTCCCGTGATGTACTCCAAGAAAAAGATTTTACAGGTAAGCTGTATTAAAAATCTCTTTTTCTTTATCGTACATCACGGGACACAGAGCGGCATTCATTACTATATGGGATGTCCCAAAGCAATGCTTACAATGAGGGGAGGGAGAACATCTCCAAGACAAAAGGATTTAATTTAGAGATATACTCAAATCATAATAAATCCAACTTAGTTGAGAAAAATAATTTTAAATTTTAAATTTAACTCAAAAAAGAGGAGCCCCCGGAATCCGAGGGTCTCAAATCGCAGCCTGCAGCACTGCCTGCCCGAAGGCAGTATCAGTATTCCTTCTTACGTCCAACTTGTAGAATTTTGTAAACGTGTGGACAGAAGACCAGGTTGCCGCCTTGCAAACTTGAGCCATAGAGATCTGGTGGTGTGCTGCCCAGGAGGCGCCCATGGCTCTAGTAGAATGAGCCTTTAATGATACTGGAGGAGGCAACCCTTTCAAGCCGTAGGCCTGAGTGATTAATTGCTTAATCCACCTAGAAATGGTGGACTTTGCAGCTGCCTGCCCCTTCTTGGGCCCATCCGGTAGAATGAACAGCACATCTGTTTTCCGGATCTTCTTTGTAGCTTTAAGATAGGCCTTCATGGCCCTGACAATATCCAAGGTATGCAGCAACCCTTCCTTTCTGGAAGTAGGTTTAGGGAAGAAGGATGGTAATACCAAATCCTGGTTCAAATGAAAACTGGATATGACCTTCGGTAGGAAGGAAGGATGAGGGCGGAGAACGACCCTGTCCTTATGAAAAACAAGATATGGTTCCTTACAGGATAAGGCCGCTAGCTCCGAAACTCTTCTTGCGGAAACTATGGCAACCAAAAATACTAACTTCCTTGTCAGTAGAACCAAAGGAATTTCAGCCAACGGCTCAAACGGTTGTTTCTGTAAACTTGACAGAACAAGATTTAAATCCCACGGACAAAGCGGGGATTTAACTGGAGGTCTAATACGTAAGACCCCTTGAAGGAAGGTCTTAACCAGCGAGTGGGTGGCCAGCGGCCGCTGAAACCACACTGACAGAGCAGAAATCTGTCCTTTGATTGTGCTTAATGCCAATCCTTTATCCACTCCTAGCTGGAGAAAACGTAATACTCTATCGATGGTAAATTTGCGAGAAAGCCATCGCTTGGACTCACACCAGCCTACATAGGCCTTCCAGACCCTGTAATAAATCACCCTAGAGACCGGTTTCCTGGCTCTGATTAGGGTAGAGACTACTTTCTGAGACAGACCTCTACCCCTGAGAATCAGGGATTCAGCTTCCAGGCCGTCAAATTTAGATGCCGTAAGGCAGGGTGGAGGATCGGACCTTGCGATAGCAGGTCTGGCCGTAGAGGAAGAGTCCAAGGGTCTCCCACTACCATCTTTAGGATGAGTGAGTACCATGCCCTTCTGGGCCATGCTGGAGCTACCAGGATGACTGGTATGTGTTCCACCCGGATCCTGCGCAGCAGGCGGGGTAGTAACTGGAGCGGGGGAAACGCATAAAGAAGTTTGAACTGATGCCAAGGGCAAACCAACGCATCGGTTCCGCAGGCCATCGGATCCCTTGAGCGGGATATGAACCTGTCTAGTTTCTTGTTGAGTCTCGATGCCATGATATCCACGTCCGGCACTCCCCATCTTTGGCAGAGTGCTTGAAAGACTTGTGGATGCAGAGACCATTCCCCCGGCCATAGAGTCTGGCGGCTTAAGAAGTCCGCCTGAAAGTTGTCCACTCCTGGAATGAATATTGCCGATATGCAGGGCACATGCGCCTCTGCCCATAGGAGAATCAAGCTCACCTCTCTCTGAGCGGCTTGACTCCTGGTTCCCCCTTGGTGATTTATGTATGCCACGGCCGTGGCATTGTCTGATTGAATTCTCACCGGGAACCCCTGCAATTTTGACGTCCAAGCCCTGAGGGCTAGTCGAGCAGCTCTGAGCTCCAAGATGTTGATGGGCAACTGCTTCTCTGGCTTTGCCCAAGTACCTTGGCGAGTGCAACCATCCAAAATTGCTCCCCAGCCCGTCAGGCTGGCATCTGTGGTCACTATCTTCCAAGCCACTGGGCTGAAAGACTTCCCCTTCAGTAGATTCTGAGGGTCTAACCACCAACACAGACTTTGTCGGACTCTTGATAAGAGCGGCAACGGGATATCCAAGGCCTGTGGCCTTCTGCTCCATGCTGACAGGATGGCTGCCTGTAGGATGCGAGTGCTTAGAACCAGTAGGATTAATTCCTTGATGGCTTTTACCTTCCTCAGAGGTAGGAACACTCCTTGTTGTTCTGTGTCTAATCTCATGCCGAGATATTCCAACTGCCTTGTGGGCTGGAAAGCTGACTTTTCTCGATTTAGGACCCAGCCGAACCTCTCGAGGTATTGGACCGTGAGGGCCACTGCTCGCTCCAAGCCGGGAGACGAGTGGTCTATGACTAGGAGGTCGTCCAGGTATGCTAGGATCGTGACCCCTTGGATCCTTAGCTTGGCTAGGATCGGAGCTAGGACCTTCGTGAACACCCGGGGGGCCGTAGCCAACCCGAAGGGAAGCGCCACGAATTGGAAGTGACGCGAAGCCACCATGAAGCGTAGATATCTTTGATGTGGCTGATAAATTGGAACATGAAGGTAGGCATCCTTTATGTCTATGGACGCCATGAAGTCGTCCTTCTGGAGTGTGGCAGCTGCTGACCGCACGGATTCCATCCGAAATGCATTTACCATCTTTAGGTCCAAAATTGGCCTGACATCTCCATTGGATTTTGGGATGATGAATAGGTTGGAGTAGAAACCCAGCCCCTGTTCCAGGACTGGTACCTCTACTATTACTTCCTGGGAAAGTAGATGATCTAATGCCGATCTTAATGCGGCTCCCTTTTCCGGATCGTTTGGAATCCTCGACTTCTGGAAATGAGGAGGAGGAAACCTTAGGAAATCTAATTTGTAGATTGTGGCCACGGAAGACCGTACCCACTCGTCGGGAATGCTGGCTTCCCAAATCTCTGAAAAGAGTCGCAGCCTTCCCCCCACCTTCGTGGGTGGGGGCGCCCCTTCATAAGGTTGGCTTGGGGGCTGGTTTTGCTGGTTTGCGAAACCACTGCCTTTTGCCTCTAACAGCCTGTCCTTGTGATTTGCTGTTGAAGCCGAAGTTTGCTTTTGCAGGAGGCCGTCGATACTGCTTGGCATTAGAGGGCCCCTGCCCAGGGGAATACTGTCGTTTAAACGCAGGCCCCTGAACCTTCTTCTTAGTTGGCAAGAGAGTACTCTTGCCGTTTGAAATGGTCTGAATGTATTTATCTAGGTCTTCTCCGAAGAGTCGTCCTCTATGGAAGGGGAACCCTACCAGGAGCTTCTTGCATGGGGGCTCAGCCTCCCAGCTTTTTAACCATAAGAGTCTTCTCATATGGATAAGGGATAACGATAAACGTGACGCTTGCTGGATAGAATCCTTGATTGCGTCTACCGTAAAACATATGGCCTTAGGGACATCCGAAAATTCTTCTGCCTGCTGGGCAGGAATAAGTTTAAGCATCTGCTTAAATTGATCCGATAATGCTTGAGCGACCCCAATCGCAGCCACAGCTGGCTGTACTACTGCCCCTGCAGTAGTGAAGGAGTTCTTAAGTAGTGCTTCCAAGCGCTTATCAACTGGATCCTTGAACACCTGTATGTTTTCTACAGGGCATGTTAACGATTTGTTAACACATGAGATGGCTGCGTCTACTGCAGGAGTAGCCCATCTTTTGGAACATTTTTCTTCCATAGGATATAGGACAGAGAACTTCTTAGGTGGTAAGAAGATCTTATCTGGCTTGTTCCAATCTTGGAACAAAACTCCCTCTAATAGAGGATGGATCGGAAACACAGCATTGCTTTGAGGCGCCCTCAGTGAGCCCAAAGCTGAAACCGTCGATACCTGGAGATCTGGTACTGGCAAGTTGAATGCCCTATGGACCAAGTCCGACAATCCTTGAATCCACCAGCTCTCCCTCAGGGAGACTGCCCCAGACTCCTCTGTATCCGGATCCTCGATCCCTGAACCTACTTGGTCCTTGTCCAAGAGGTCGTCCAATTCCCCTGAGGAAAGGACCTCCTCTTCTGAGGGTCCGCGCTCGGGCGACGGAGATCTATTCCGCTTACTGCCCCGCATAGCTGCGGCTATCATTTTACCCATGCTTTTCTGCATCTCTTTTAAAGAGGTGAGTAATACCTCCTCCGTGACCATCTTAGGGTTGGACTGACCCGCGTCAGCTCCAGCCCCAGATCCCGATGGCCCCAAGGCTCCCTGTGGGGAAAGCAGCGGCATAGCTTTGTCCGAGACCTCAGACTCTCTGGGGGAATCCCCACCTCTTGTACCCTTGTTTTTTGATGCCATGGTACAATACCGAGGTACACCTGCTACTTATTGGTACCTGGGACTTATAAATAGTTAAATGCCCAAACACCTGTTTGGGGGATAAAAAAAAAATGCTTCCTCTCCCCTAGATGACACTTTTTTTTTTTTTTTTTTTTTCAAATCTAGGAAAGAAAAAACATTCTGTCCCCCTGAGTAGTATTGCAAGAAAAACTATGAGATGGAAAAGAAACAGCCTATTCCTAGGCTTGAAAACAGTCTTTCTGAAGACTGCAATATTCTTTCTGGCCACTGTGTGTCCTCGGCGCCCCGTGCTTGCCGTTCTGGTCTTTCCTCCTCAGTTCCAAAGTATTGAATGAGCTATATGGAACAAACAAGGAAGGGCCGCCCCTTCCTTAAGCCACTGACCCGCCCTTCCCCCCCAGCAATCTCAAACAGGAAATGCCCCTCCCGACAGGGGGGGGGTGGGGTTGGGAGGAAGGGACCTCTCTGCTCCAGCAAACTGCAGCCTGCAGCCTGGAACCATGAGGAGGTCAGCGTTTTGCCTGCTTTGCAGGCCGTGAGGAGGAAGACTGAATGGAGCATCGCCTGGAGGCTTGCAGGTAAGCACAGCTCTCTGACACACACATATACTTTTATATCACACAGGCCCCACTCAATGCTTTTCCAACACTACAAGGGAGGTCACATCTTATGGGGAATAATACATATAGAGCCATCCTATCTTTATGATATGTGACTAGTTTGCCAGATGCAGTGCATAACTTTAGGCATGTCCCCTGTGACCCCCCAGAAAAAACCTGCTAAGAACCAAGTTCCGCAAGTTTTCCCCTCACTTACCTGCTCCATGCCGCAGGACTTTGCCAAGCAAGAGGCCCAATCTTCCCCCATCTCGGTGGGGATGTCTAGACCTTCAGGCCCTGGGTTCCTATGAAGGATCCACTGTCCTGGGCCCATATAGCACTCTGGCAACAGAAACATTAGGCACCCAAAGGTTTCTAAGTTCTGGGCCCAGGGTCCAGCTCTCTAAAAAGAAAAGCATTATGGGCTATACCCCAAGGGTTTGGGGTCCGGTTACTGACCACTTTAGCGCTGAGGCTTTTTTGGACAGAACCGGTTAGCTCACCTAATCCCAAGGATGTGGAGGCAAGCTAAACCATGACTAACACCTAAGACACTGGCGGAAAAACTGAGGTACTCCTCCTATGGGAGGGGGTTATATAGGGAGGGGCATTTCCTGTTTGAGATTGCCAGTGTCTACACCTGAAGGTACTCCATATAACCCATATAGTAATGAATGCCGCTCTGTGTCCCGTGATGTACGATAAAGAAATATATATATATACACACACACACACACACACACACACACACACACACACACACACACACACACACACACATATATACATACAAGCATACCCCGCTTTAAAGTACACTCACGAGTAAGGACATACCTGCGAGTGTATGTAAAGTGCCTTACAAGTATTGTACAGACATTTTGCAGCCGCAGTAGAAGGAGCTGAAGCTCCGAGAGCATACCCCACCCTGTTCCAGTGTGCCCCTGACACCCCCACTACAGCCCCTGAGACCTCAACTACAGCTCCTGACACCCCCTACTACAGCCTCTGACCTCCTACTACAGCGCCTCTGACCCCCTACTACAGCTCCTGACACCCCCACTACAGTCCCTGACCCCCCCACTACACCCTAGAAGTGAAAAAGGGTATTGTTTCACTTTAAGTACATTTTCGTTTCACATACATGCTCTGGTCCCGTTGTGTACTTAAAAGTGGGATATGCCTGTACTGTATTGCATGACCACACATTTGCCAGTTAAAGTACCGTAGCGCTAGATAGCATAAATGCTCTGGTCATGAAGGGGGTAAAAAAAGCTTCCAGGGCCGAGGTAGTTAGTCTTCTTCCCAATCTAGTGACATCACCAAAACCTCTTCCTGAAGTACCTCCTGCCCGGCT